>NC_056726.1:1200550212-1200707712 GCF_019279795.1 Protopterus annectens
ATCGTATCTTTCCTATCCCACTTTCGACCATGGGAGACAGCCTGAACTCCACGGCGCTTGTGAGAATCGAGATGGGGAAAACCTCTTGCTGTGAGGCGACAATGCTACCGTTGCACCATCGCTGCTCTCAAAGGTGAGAAATTACTGTTTCCAACAATCCTTCATTGGCAGATCCTGCTCACTCCATGGTATATGTCAGGGAGGATATTTCAACTAACAATGCTTCCCCTCACTGAAGGCTCTTTTCCCAGTTACTAGGTCAAATTGTGACCTTTTAAGGAGGATAGGGTTTGGCATATTGATTAAGATGCTTACTTCACAGACCCAAGGTACAGAGTTTGATTGCCCCTTACAGAAAATTATCTATTCATATAATATGGCCAGCTGAAAACTTAATAGGTTCATAAATTGATACTAGGCTAATGACCACCAGGGGTCTTTCAAGCCTAATCATGCAACCTAACCCAGAGTCCAGCATCACATTCCTCCTATGTTTGCCTGCACTTCTGAAAAGTAGATGCCGAACAAGAGGGGGCCCAGGACTGAGCCCTGTGGGACACCGCTTGACCCGGCAGAGTCTGACATGGCACCAGCAATTTCTAACCCTGTGGGTTCTGTCCTTGAGCCAGTTTGCAACCCATCTTGTGACGTATGGGTTTACATTTAAGCTGGTGAGCTTTTCTATGATACCCGAGTGGGGTATTGTGTCGAAAGCAACCCATCTTGTGACATATGGGTTTACATTTAAGCTGGTGAGCTTTTCTATGATACCCGAGTGGGGTGTGTTAAAGCTTTTGTAAGGTCAAGGTAGGCTGTGTGAACTGCCTTACCCTCATCAATGGCCTTGGTGACTGTTTCAAAAAAGTCGACCAAGTTCAAGAGGCATGATCTGCCCTTGACAAAAGCAGATCGGTAGGATCCACTGTCTGTGGGTCCCCTATGTCTTTATTATGAGTTCCATTATGATCCTCTCCATAGCTTTGCAGACCAGGCTTGTTAAGCTTATGGGCGGTAATTACCAGGGTCCATAGAAGCACCGCCTTTGTGGAGTGGGACCACAGTTGCCGTATGCCACTCTTTGGAGTGCAGTATCCTGTGGTAAGGCTAAGATTAAACAGCAGCCTTACGTGTGGGTTTAGTTCCTCATTGAGTTCGTGTAGCACACAGCCGGGGACACCATCCAGTCCCATTAATGCTGTGTTTTTAGCTTTAGAGAGCAGCTCTCACCTGGGCATTGAGATGATTGGGAGGCTACACTCTGCTGGGATAGATATTTCTCCTTTTGGGGGGGGGAGGGAGAAATTTTCACTGAACCTGTCTGCCAGTATGTTTGCAATGTCTGTGGGTTCAGTGATTTTTTATCATTTTGGACTAATTCTGAGCATATCTGGGAGTTTCCACCCAGATTTCTAACATAGCTAAAGAAGGCCTTATGATTGTCTTTTGAGTCCTTGGCGATTTTTCTCTCAAAGTTGGCTTTGGATGATTTTATGAGTGATCGTAGTTTTTTACTAGTATTGATCAGAGATGTCTTCCCTTTTAGGGATTTTGCTCTATCTTGTAGTAGCTTTCTCCTCTTGTTGTAAAGTTTGTTTATGGCTGGGGTCCACCAGATCGGGCGCTTGCCTTTGGTGGAAAAGGTCTTGATTTTATTTGGGATTGCTTGATCCATGCAATCCTGGAGGTGCTCGTAGAAAGCATTTGTAAGGGATTCAGCAGCGTGGGTTGTGGTTTCCAATGGCTCAGGGGCCTTGAAGGATACCACACCAGTCTTAAGTGTGAAGTTGGCTTTTGAGAAGTTCTTCACTGTGGTTTTTTTTGGGGGGGGGCGGGATGTGGATCTCCAGTGAGATTAGTTTATGGTCTGATCTCACCAATGAGGGATATACTTCCGGTGTGGAGCATTTTGTCTCCATGTTTGTGATGATCAGGTCTAGTATATTTTCACCTCTTATGGGAATGGTGACAAGTTGTTCCATAGCATTTGAGTTTATGAACTCCAGGAACCTTTGGGCTAGGATATTGGGGCTTGAGTAATGTTCCCAGTCTATGTTTGGGTAGTTGAAGTCACCCAATATGATGGTGTTTGGAGAGACATTTATACTCTCCAGTGCCTTCAGGAAGGCTGTGTGGGGTTCCTGAGTTTGAGAGGGTGGCCTGTAACATGCTACAAACTGTAGAGCAGTTTTGCCTATGGTTAATTGCACCTGAATGGTCTCTGATGCTTCGTGAGTTGCCACCAGCCTGGAGGTGTGGGTATCCTTGATGAATATGGATACACCCCTCCTTTGTGAAATGCAGTCCGGGTTTTGGGGCGGGCATGATATGAGGTAAAACCTGATAGTGCCAGGGTGCTCTCAGGAGCCTTGAGCCAGGTTTCAGTCACAGTACAGACATCGATGTTCTCCATACTGAGGAGGGCTTCGAGGGCATGCATCTTGAGATTTAGACTTCTGGCATTGAGCAGCATTACCCTTAGTTTTTTTCCATTATTGTTTTCTAGGGCGGTGGGTTTAGAATTTGAGCCTCGTCTAAAAAAGGCACTATGGGGGTGGCAAGAGCCTTTGCCAATATCCAGACCCCAGGGTTGACGGGTGCAAGCAATCCCTTGTGAAGCAGCGTGGCTTGTCAAGCATGTCATTCCAGGCAGACAGACATTGGATCCCCTTAGAATGACACCAGAAATTAAGCCAATTATTAAAACTGATCATTTTGTCTCTGTATTGTGGCATCATTCTTGGTGAAGGTAGGATACTGCTCAGGGTCAGGGTCATACCAGCCTGGGCTACATAATCTGAGAGCTCCTTTATGTCGCCTTTCATGTAGTCCAGGGAGGTACGTCTCAGGTCATTCACACCGGCATGGACAATGACTGAGTCATACTTGTACTTGCTGTGGAGTGACCTGAGTGCATGTTATGTGGCGGATAAGATGCTTACTTCACAGACCCAAGGTACAGAGTTTGATTGCCCCCTTTGAAGGGAAATTGTCTAATCATAAAATGGCCAGCTGGCTTAATAGGTTCATAAATTGATACTAGGCTAATGACCACCAGGGTCTTTCAAGCCTAATCATGCAACCTAACCCAGAGTCTCTTGGATGTCTGTAGATGTGGTATGTTAGTAAACAGGTAGCTAAGGTTTGTATTTGTGTGTGTGGGTTCGTATGTTAGTAGGGATTAGTTTACTTATTGTTGACTGGGGGTAAATTTGAGATTTCCATCCACTGATCAAGGTTTCTTTTGGAAAGGGTCAGTGATGAGGTCTGCTTCACATAGATGGGGAACTTATTCCATAGCACAGGAATCCTTTGAGACATATAGGTCTCTCCAGCAGATTCTGTTTATGTTACAAAGTTTAGGTCCTTGGACCTGGTGTTTCTGATGTTCTTTGTCCTGCAGATGTACAAGATTTCCATTAGAGCTGGATCCGGAGGCACCTTATATTGTAGGCATAGGTCGTCTCTCAGTTAACTGTAGGAGTCTGAGTACAGAGATAGGACCTTAAGGCTATCTGTGAAGGACAGGGTAATCATACCCTAGATTCTTCCCATAGGGAGTGTTTGAGGGAATTCCAACTGTTGCAAGTGCCTGACGAGGTACATGCCAAAGAAGGCTTTGTAGTCAATGTGAAAAGAGATGAATAGAGTTGTACTATTACTTTCTTGGACTTGTATGCCATACTCTTGCTTATGAGACTGGTGACATAGAATGATTTTCTTACTGTCTTGGCAACGTGCATTTTCCTACGTCCAGAACTATTGTCAGTTCTTAGGGGTGATTTATCAATGAAGTAATTAGCTTGGGTGGATGCTTTCCCAAAGAGCAGTGTAATGCATTTATTTGCACTAAGTTTTACTCTGTGGCTTTTGTACCAGTTATTTGTCTGTTAGCCCCTCTTGTAGGATGTTGGTGTTATGGGTAGAAACTATGATAGCCCCCAAATTATGGTCAGCTGCGAACTTGGTGAGCCAGAGACATTTGACATTGCTGGACTTCTGAAATCTTTATGCCAAACAGGAGTGGGCCAAACACAGAGCACTGGGATACTCTGCTGGTTGTCAGTCTTTTGGTGGAGGTCTCATTGATCCTGACTTCTTGTTTCCTATCTGTGAGCCAGCTGGCAATCCAGTGAGTTAAGTAGGGATTTATACTGAGTTCTGAGAGTTTGCGAATAATACCCGAGTGGGTACTGTATTGAATGCCTTGGCCAGGTCAAGGAAGGTGCTATGCACCCATTTCCCCTTATCAATAGCTATGGTGACCCTTTCAAGGAAGTCTAATAGCTTTAGTAGATAAGATCTTCCTATAACAAAGCCAAGTTGGGATGGGTCCAGTGTTTGTAGGTTGCAAACATCCTTGCTGATCATTCCCATGATAATTTGTTCCATGGTCTTGCATATTAGACTTGCCAGATTGATGGGTCTGTACTTCCCTGGGTCAGCTGATGGTCCATCCTTATGAAGAGGATATTGTTTTGGCCCTCCATTCACTTGGCATGTAACTTGTTTTACTGCTATAGTTGAATAGTGCCTCAAGTGGCCCTGCTGGGTCAGGTTGGTGTGAATGACCTCAGACGTACCTCCCTGGACTACATGAAAAGAGACATGGAGGAGCTCTCTGATCATGTAGCCCAGGCCAGTATGACCCTGACCCTGAGTAGCATCCTGCCCTCACCAAGAATGATGTCACAGTATAAAGAAAAATGATCAATTTCAACAATTGGCTAAGTTTCTGGTGTCATTCAAAGGGGATCCAGTATCTGTCCACCTGGGATGACATGCTCGACATGACACGTTGCTTCACAACAGATGGCTTGCACCTGTCACCCTTAGGCTTTCGAATACTGGCCAAGGCTCTTGCCACCCCCATAGTGCCTTTTTTAGGCAAGGCTCAAAAGACAAACCCACCACCATAAATAGCACAAGTAACCAAAAACTGAGGGTAATACTACTCACCATCAGAAGTCTAAACCTCAAAATGCACACACTCAAGGCACTCCTCAGTATGGAGAACATCGACATCTGTGCAGTAACAGAAACCTGGTTTAAGGCTCCTGAGAGCACCCCAGCACTACTAGGCTGCAACTTATACCATACCTTTTGGCCACAGAACCAGGACCGAAACACAAAAGGCGGGGGTGTATCCATATTCATCAAGGATACCCACACCTCCAGGTTAGTGGAGCAGCACAATGCATCAGAGATCATCCATGTGCAACTAACAATGTGCAAAACTGCAATCCAAATTGTAGCTTGCTACAGATCACCCACCATGACCCAGGACCCCCATTCCGCATTTCTGGAGACACTGGGAAATAGGAAGGTCCTACCAAACACCCTAATACTGGGTGATTTCAATTACCCAAACATAAACTGGGAGAACTACTCAAGTACTAACTCCCTTGCCCAACTCTTACTAGAATTTATAAACTCGAATGCCCTGGATCAACTGGTCAACACCCCCACCAGAGGGAAAAACATATTGGGCCTGGTCATCACCAACATGGGCGACCGGTGTTCCACATCGGAGGTTAACCCCTCGCTGGTTAGATCAGACCATAGACTAATCACCCTGGATATACACATTCCGCCCCCACCCCCATTCAAGGAAACCACCATGAAAAACATTTCAAAAGCAAACTTCACATTACTTAAGACCGAGGTGGAAAGGTTCACAGACCCCATGCTAAAGGACAATGCTGTCCAAGCTGCTGAAACTTTTAAAAGGCACCCTATGAGCATCTGCAGGAATGCATGGATCATGCTATCCCAAGTAAAACCAAGACTCACTCTTCCAAGAAAAGGAAACCAGTCTGGTGAACCCCTGCCATAAACAAGCTATACAACAGAAGGAGGAAACTAGTACAGAAAAGAGTAAAATCCCAAGAAGGAAAGACATCCCTGATCAGTATCAGCAAGAAACTACGATCCCTCATTAAATCATCCAAGGCTAGTTTCGAAAGAAAAATTTCTGATGACTCCAAAGATAACTACAAAGCATTCTTTAGCTATGTCAAGAACCTAAGTGGAAACTCTCAAATCTGCTCTGAGTTAGTGCAGAATGGCACAATATACACTGAACCGACTGATATTGCCAACATTCTGGCAGACAGGTTTAGTGCAAACTTCACCCTGCTCTCACTCCCAAAAGGGCCCATAACCATACCAAAAAAATGTAGGGCCTTGTCAATCACTGACAAACAGGTTAAAACAGCCCTATCCAAAGCCAAAAACACAGCTTCAATGGGACCGGACGATGTCCCAGGCTGTGTCTTACAAGAGCTCCAAAATGAACTAACCCCTCACCTAAACACACTGTTCAAACTCAGCCTCTCTACAGGCTATGTACCCACAGAGTGGTGCATAGCAACAGTTATCCTGCTCCACAAAGGTGGAGCCACAACGGAACTATCATCCTATAAGCCTGACTAGCCTGCTCTGCAAGGCTATGGAGCGCATCTTCATGGAACTCATTAACAGAGACATTGGGAACCTCCAAACCTTGGACCCTACCCAGTTTCCCTTTGTTAAGGGCAGATCATGCCTCCTAAACCTGGTGGACTTCTTTGAGACAGTTACCAAGGCATTAGACGAGGGAAAGGATGTCCACACAGTCTACCTAGACCTCGCAAAGGCTTATGACACCATTCCCCATTCTAGTATTATAGACAAGCTCACCAGCTTGAACATAAACCCCTGCGTCATGAGATGGGTTGCCAACTGTCTCATGAATAGAACCCACATGGTGAGAGTTGCAGGCTCTATGTTCGACTCTAAACCAGTTACAAGTGGCATCCCCCAGGGCTCAGTCCTAGGACTCCTCCTGTTTGGTATATACTTCTCAGAGGTACAGGCAAACATAGGAGGACTATGACTGACCAAGTTCGCAGACGACTGCAAACTAGGGGCCATAATTGATTCTCTGGCTGATACAGACACCCTCCAGAAGGGTCTCACTGAGACGAATACCTGGTGTCAAAATCATGGCCTCAAGCTAAATGCCAAAAAGTGCATAGTCATCCCCTTTGGAAAAAATAAAGTACCCGTGAACTACCACATAGGTGGTAGTTCCCTAAATGCAGAAAATTTAATAAGGGATCTGGGGACCCAAGTAGATAGTAATCTCTCCTTTGATAATCATATTGCCAAAGTGGCTAGAAAATCCTTCTATGTGGCCCACCTAATCACAAAAGGGTTCATATCTAGAACTCATTAGACCCATCATAGAATGCAATGCCCCATTTGGGATGTACCTTACAAGACACCTGCAACAGCTGGAAAGACCACACATGTACCTCACCAAGAGGATTACTGGCCTCAAACAGATGCCCTATGCAGCTCGAGTCAAGAAACTCCAGCTGTACTCGGTTGCATGCCGCTTACTCAGAGGTGATCTCTGTCTGACATACAAGGCCATGTCCAACCCAGAATTGATGGGCATGCTCCACCTAAAAAAAAACAAATCCCGAAGAGCCACATGCTCTAGAGATATAAATCTCACCACAACGATAAATAATACATGCTGGAGGGATAGATTCCTGTCCCAGAAACACCCCATGCTTTGGAACAGGAATCCAATATACATCAGGCAGAGCTCCTCACTAAGACTCTTCAAGAGAAACCTTGACGGGTGGATGGGAAACAGAAACTTTACCCCAAGGATCACTGCAGTGGCTCTGCTGGATAGTGGCGCAGGGAACTAATGGCTCTGCTGGACAGAGGCACAGAGAACTAATATAAGGGGGTGGCGAAAGCCAACACATTCTGGCTAGGCTTATAAATGTCCTTGGGCAGATAGCCTAGTACTTACCTATAAACCTATGTTTTAGGCTATTTGAGAGGAAGCCAAGAATATTGTTCGGCTCATCAAAGCAGTGTTTTTAGCCTTTGTGAGCACCTGAAGAACCTGCTCCCTATTGATAGTTTGGGGGATATTTATTTTATTTATTTATTTATTTTACATTTGTTTACCAGGAAAGTCCAGCTGGCCATGTGCCCATTTTCAGTGGAGGCACGGGGAGAAAAGCTCCAAGTAATACATTAGCAATTGCACAAATCCACAATTCAGACAAGTATTCATTGGAATATACAATGGCATATAAACAAATTGGCAATTCAGACAAGTATTCAAATGAAACAACAATTCAAAAGGTATTAAATATGCATTATATGAACTAGACATTTCATTGTGCTTACAGTAGTAATGAAGCTCACAAGTAGCATTTGCAATACATACTTACATACAGAGAAATTATTTATTTATGCTGTCATGTAGGTACATGTTTAGAGATAGTTTAGAGAAAGAGCATATTTAGTTATTGTAAGAAAGTGAAGTTAGAGTTTAGGGTGTGGTTTATCCTTGGGGAATGCAGGGGCAGAGCCAGGAGTTGGCAAGGTGATTTTTCAGGAATGATTTGAATTGTTTTGATGAGGTAATGGTGGCAAGAGAATTTGGTAGGGTGTTCATTAGTCTGGAAGTATAGCAGGAGAAATGGCCTTCTCCAGCTGAGTTTTTTTCTGTAGTCACTTGTATTAAGTATTTATTGTCAGAGCGGAGGGATTGAGGAGCAGAGTATGGCTGGATTAGATGTTTGAGGGATGGAGTTTTGTTTGGGTGGTGTAGAACTTGGTGGGCTAGACTTAGCTGGTTAAAGTGTAGGAGTTGTGCGAGTTCAAGCCAACCGAGCTGTTTGAGGGATCGACACTGATCTGACCTGCATGGTGATTTAGTGGTGAATTTGGATATTTTGTTATAGCAGGCTTCTAATTTGTTAATGTCTGATTTATGCAGGTTGATAAGGATAGGGGATGCGTATAGAAGTGTAGATAGCAGGTGGGTTCTGGCCATGGTGATTCTTGTAGTAGTTGTTAGAAATTGGGCATGTCTGTACAAGAAGCCTCGCTTCTTGTGGACTTTTTTGATGGTTTGGTCTATATGGAGGTCACATTTGAAATTGTTATCAATTACTATCCCATGTAGTTTGGTATGGGTAGTTGGAGTTATAATGGTGTTATTTTTAGACTAAATGTTGAAGGTTGGGGGGGGGGGGTTGCAGTCCTAGTGGAGAGAAGATTAGGAGGTTAGTTTTATTGGGATTTAGCATCAGTTGGGAGTTGGTTAGCCAGTTTTCCACTGATAAGAAAGTGTCTTGGGTAAGGGCTTGGAGGATTGTAAGGGAAGGGGCTGCACAGATCAGGGTTGAGTCATCTGCCTATTGAATTATGTTGGTGTTTGGGGTAGCAGTGCATAGTTGGTTGGTAAAGAGTGAGAATAGGAGGGGTCCAAGGATGGAGCCTTGTGGGACCCTGATTGTGACTGGGAGGGTGTGAGACAGGATTTGTTGCCAATGAACAGCTTGTTGCCTATCTGCTAGGTAGCTGTGGAACCAGTTAAGAGTTGTGATATTAATGTTTAGGGAGGAGAGAGGACATTAATGAGTTTGTGGTGGCTGACCATGTCAGTGGCTTTTGAGAGATTTAGGAATAAGGCTGATACAAATTGGGAGTTGTTTCTAAGTTGGTTAACTTTGTTGGTAAAGGTCAGTAGGGCAGTTGTTGTACTATGGGCAGGACGAAAGCCATGCTGGGTGCCAGATAATAGGTTGTGTGAAGTGAGGTATTTCATGAGCTGTGTGTGTACTATTCTTTCTAGGATTTTGGATAGGGGAGAAAGAATGGCAATGGGGCAGTAGTTAGTAAGTTCATATGAGGTCCTGCCTTTTTGGAGGGGTATTATGTGTAATATTTTCCAGATGAAGGGTACATATGCTTCAGCTAATGACCTGTAAATAAGTATAGCTATAGGATAGGAGATGGCTTCTGCTGCAGTTTTAAGATAGTCAGTTGGAAGGTTGTCGGCAGCTAATGTTGTAGGTTTTAGTTTTATCAGGTGCTTTTTGATGTAGCTGGTGGATATTGGGTGTAATTTAAATTGGGTGAAGGTGTGTTGCATGGGTGAACTATTGATTGATTCTGGGGGGTATTTGTGTCAGATTGTTTGTTAACTAAATTAAGAATGGTTTCTGTGAAGAAGTTGTTGAAGTGGGTAGCTATGTTTTCATTGCTGTTAGTTGTTTTTGGAGCGGGAGTAGCAATATTACCTGGTTGTAATAGGTTTTTAATTGCGACCCAGAACTTTTGTGGATCTTTTTGGTGCTTGTTTTGGATAGTTAGGTAGTACTTGGATTTTTCTATTTTCACTTGATTTTTGGCTTTGCTTCTAAGTTCAAGGAAGTTTTGTTTAGTGGTAATGGATTTGTCATTATGATACTGTGACCAGGCTTTATCTCTGGCTTTAAGTAGGGTTTTGGTTTCTTTGGTTAGCCAGGGGGCGTAGTTGGCTTTGACTCTCACATGTCTTGGTGGTGCGTGGGTGTTGAGGATATCAAGAAAGTTGTTAAAAGATAGTACTGCTTCATCTAGGGGTATACGTTTTAGGTATTCCCAGCTGCAGTTTTTTAGGGCAGAGATAAAGTTGTCAGGATTAAAATATTTGTTATTCCTGATTGTACAGTAGGTGGATTGGTGTGCTGAGTGCGTACAATCATGAAGGAGAAATGTGGGGCTGTGGTCACTCAGGTTATCAGGGAGATGGCCTAGTAATATGCTAATACAGATTTAACAGCAAGTAATGGGTGGGAGTGGGGACAAAGTTAGAGCTAAATGTATTAGCTAGTAGATTTGTTATCACACCCTGGTCAGTGATGATTGTGCCATTTACCATCAGTTCTGCTCACTGCTGAGTATTACCATTAAGATTCCTGGTCAGTGAGGGTTGTGCCACTTACCAACAGTTCTGCACACTGCTGAGTATTACAATTAAGATTCCTGGTCAGTGAAGATTGTGCCATTTACCATCAGTTCTGCACACTGCTGAGTATTACCATTAAGATTCCTATCCTGACCTCATAATTGGCTGGACTGGACTTTATTGGACCTTTTAGTTTATTGTTTAGTTGAATCAGAGAACTGTTTTCTCTTTGAGAATTGCTCTTTCTGATTTTGGCCATGACTTTTTCCTTTTGTTAAATAGCCTGTTAAAGTAAGGATTCTAACAGTGTGGTTTGTTTTTGGTGTTAAAGCTGTGCTTACTTATGGTTGGTAAGGCAGCTTTAATTTAGCTATTTGCATATTTGTGCAGGGTTTGTGGAAATTATTCCGCGTATGTAGCTGTATTCTTAGGGTTTGTTGGAGCTTTGAATTTTGATAAACCATTGCTTAATAGGATGTGGTTTGTTTTAATAAAGTTCCAAACTGATACAGGTTTAGTTGAGTTTTCCAGGTTGATTTTTAATTTGAGGGAGGCAGCTTTGTGATCTGACTTCACCAATGAGGAATTGACAAAGGGTGGGATTCAACTCTAACCTAGGTTGGTAACTTCTAGGTCTAATACGTTTGATCCTCTGGTTGTGAAGTCCACTATCTGGTTTGGAGTGTTAGCATTGCTGAAGTCCAGGAAACATTGTGCCTGTGAGTTAGAGGCAGTGTACATTTCCTAGTGTATGATGACATCAGTAAAGACCCCAATGAATAAGGTATTTGATTAGATGCTGAGTGCCTATATTATGTCCAGGTAAGAGTTGTGAGCTTTGCAGGTCACAGAGGGTGACCTGTAGCTGGCCAGTGCATATTAGGCAACCTTGTCTATGGAGACTTGGACTTGGATGATCTCCAGGGCATCATCCTCTTTAACCAACTAGAGTTTAATTTGCTGCTAACATTGCTTGAGATACCTTCACCTTTAGCCCCTTTATGTGCTGCTGTTGGTCTAAATGTGTGGAAGACACTGTAGACTTCCACTGACATAGTGCTTTCTGCAGCTTTAAACCAAGTGTCAGTAGCAGCATAGATGTCTATATTCTCCAGAGTGAGGAGAGCTTATAGGGTCTGGAGTGATCCAACCATTGATCAATAACACCTTAAGATTTCTCTAATGTTGCTATGCTGGTAGTTTTGTTTTGTCATTGCCTAAAAATGGCTGTAAGGGGATAGATAAAGTTTTAGCCAGTATCCAAAAGCCCGGAGGGAACAGAAGAAGACCATCCTTGGCAAAGCAATGTGGATAGACACTGGATTCCCTTGGAGTGACACCAGAAGCTAAGCCAATTATTAAAATCAATCATTTTCTGTTCATACTGTGACATCATGCTTGTTGAAGGTAGAATGCTGCTCTGCACTAGGCATGTACCTGTCTGTGACACATATTCAAAAAGATACACAATGTCTCTTTTCATATAGTCCATTAAGGTATGCCTCAGGTCATTTACACTCAAATGGGCTGTCAATAAGAATCTATAAATCTTGCTCAGTAGTTCTCAGTGCATAGTGCTGGGTACCTGTCTCTAGTTTCCATGCCTTTCTCTTTCCCCCTTTTCTTGCTAAGCATTATAAAAAGATTGAAAGGTGGTGGTTAATAGTGTTTCTACACACCTTAATTTGATGAAAAACTTTTACTGATTACTCTGCCCACTATGTGCCCCCTTCTAGTCATATGTAAACTTCCTGTAAATTATTTATATGAGTAAAACAGATGATAAAGCAAAGACTATGCTTCATAACCACTGAAACTGCTGTGAGAACTATAAATAATCCACAAGAGATCCTCAGCAGTTTCAAACGTATTGTGAAGCTCAAAACAGGAACACTGTACAGTGTTTTTGAATTTTAAAACTTTATTGGAATAATGAGATGTAGCTAGGCCATGAGAGCAAAATATCCTCTACCTGCTGTCTAAACTACATCTGGAAACCTGTAACACAAAGTCACACTAGTTCTTACTACAGTTATTTACACACACACATACACTGAAGCAATCATTTAAATAGGTGTGACCTCACCCATGACTTCTGAAATACCTAATGTTTGTGCCTACACTTTGGAGGGCCGACTATTACTTCTACCTACAATCACATCACTGACCTGCAGGAATTAATCAGCAGCTTTTCTGCTGAGATGTTTGCTCCCACTACTACCTGGATTCTGGGCACTGCCCCCTTTGCTCTGCCCTACCAATAACTACATTAACATATCAACAATATAAACAACCAAAAAAAAATTTTACTAATGAAAGAATTCCTTGGTCAGATAGAATCACACTGCAAAGCCAATTTCTTTGTACAGTAAACTCTCAGTTAACGAGAAGTTTTCCTCCTGCAGAAACATACCTTACATTTTTAGAGTTTTAAAAAGGAATACAGGACTTGAACCTCAACACAGAAATTAATAGGACATGCTGGAGAGAGAGATTTATAACCCAGAGGCTCCCAGCACTCTGGAATAGAATCCCAGTCCATGTCAGGGAGAGCCCCTCACTGACTCTCTTCAAAAGGAATCTTGACAAGTGGATGGGAGATTGTAGGTTTACCCCGGGAATCACTTCTGTGTCACTACTAGACAGAGGCACAGTAAACTAACCTAAAAAGGGCACAGTAAACTCATTTAAAAGGATGGCGAAAGCCAAACACACTCTGGCTAAGCTTGTAAATGCCCTAGGACAGATAGCCTAGTATCAACCTATGAATCTATGAACCTATGAATAAATCCCATCTCTTCCCGACCTGAGAAGAAGTCAAACCAAACAAATAGTAAAGGGTACAGTATCAGTCAGGCCTATATTTAATAGTAACTCTCAATCAACCCGAAACTACAGTTGTCTGGCATCTACCAGTCCTCACGGGTGCCGGTTAACTGAGAGTTTACTGTATGATTTTGTACACTCACAGCTGAACATAAAACATCTGTGAGAAATACTTCAGTAATATATATAGATAGACAGACAGACAGACAGACAGATAGATGATAGATAGGCAAACACAGATAGATAGATAGATAGATAGATAGATAGATAGATAGAGATGATGGAGATATATATATATATATATGTATATATAGATATAGATAGATAGATAGAGATAGATAAAATGCCTTCTGCTTTAAGCTCAGTAGTTTAGCAGATTGTGCATCAACACTTCTCACCAGAGGTTGCATTGCTTCTTGTTGTAAGATCTACGGCTCATTAAGAAGTATATTAGAATGGAAACACATTAAGGGGGAAGCCCCAGATGCAAAGATATTGTAACTTCAGCTGTCACTGTGAGTGGCTGACAAGAGCATAGCTATATTATACAACAAGCATAGTGAACATCATAAAAGGTAAGCACAAAATTTAGAATGCACAAAAATTAGTAACTAGCAGTGCCAAAACATTATCATAGAAGTCCCAAAATAAAAGTACTTCACGGCCATCCTGTATGCCTCTGTAAACCCTATATTTGTAACTACAGTTTGCATTTAACTATGTTGTGAAATAAGTGTCTTACATTTCTTCACCTCTCTTGCTTATCCCCAAATTCTCAGTGCCTCATATTTTGCAGAATTAATAATTGCCATTGTTTTTTTTTCTAAATATTCATTTATCTGCAGTTGATCCACCCATTTATCTCCAAAAAGTCAGTCATATAAATAGTGATGTATCATAAACCTTCTGTCTGCAACCCGTCTCCTAAAATTTTCCAAGGCCATTTTAACATGCCACCTTATAAAAACATTTGTCTTTTACTTTCTATAACCTGTCCACAACTCTCATTTAAACATACTGTCTTATTCACTTTATATTCCATTCTAATTTGATTGCTTATGAAATGCAGTGTCTTACTTCTCTGGGCAATAAATATCTCTTTCTAGCTATTGTTTTACCCCATCATAGGACTGCATGAGTAAAAGTTATGGACAAAATCCCCCCATAATTAGTTTTCACTGACAGCTACCTCATTCTATTACTTCCCATCCCTGTCTGTTTTGCCTTAACAGTTTTCTTCTCATTTCCTCTAAGATTACATTTCTTCATCTTCTCCTACCACTATATTTCTCTTAGTAAGAGTTATAAAATGAATATAAGATGGTTGTTAACAGTGCTTCCTCACGCAGCTTGATTTGAACAAAAAAAAGCACTTTTACTGATTACCAGTTGAACTGGCCTACTCCTTTTTCTGCCCTTTAAGTATAAAATAATTATCTTTATATGAGGTTCATTCTAATTGTGAGAATTAATGAAAATTCTCAGTAATTTTCTTCTATTTTTTGGCACAATGCATATAACCCACAATAGTTTACATACTGAAACATAAAAGCACTGAGTATATAAACCCATTTGCCATAACTCACACTGTTTTCCATCCACCACTATGTATCTGACTGCAGTTTATTCATCGACATTCTCTGTGTAAGATAATCGTCATTTTCAATTTCCTTTCTTATGTCTAAAATCTTCACCTCTTACTTATGGAATTGTCTCCTGTGTTTCATTTCTGTCCTTTTACTCTTCTTTATCCAGCTTCCTCCCACACACACCCTCACACACATACACATCTTAACATCTCTGTTATCACTGTTATTGATTACCTGCTCATTCCTCATTTTCATACAGCTACTATCTGCATATGCAAATATCACTGGAAATTAATATTTTCCAAATTAAAATGGCTTTTACCTAAAATGTTAATAAAAGACATTAACCTACATGACAATAAATGGAATGACAGGATGATACACATAACAAAACTGTCCCCTTACCATACAGAATAAACACAAACTTGATTAAGGTTACAATTTCCACATTTGTAACAGACCTGGATGCAACACTGCATCTCTCAACAGTTTTTACAAAAGGAAATATACTTCCTGCAATTGTTTGCAGCTTAACTCAAAACCACTTCCTACCTCATGCTATGAGCCTCACAGGGCTGGCTTAAATCAGCATGGGAGACACTGTATTTTATAAACAAAACAGTGACATTTATGAAATACAGAGGTTCAGTACATTGTCAAGCCATTTCAGAAGATGATAATTAGTGCTACACTCAAGGAATCATAATCGGACATCTTCAATTAACTCCGGCCATCCATCTATAACCCCCTTTTCCCATTTTTGTACATGGGGTCATGGTGTCACTTGAACAGTGACAATCATCTAGAATCAGGTTTTACTCCCACTGGGTAGCTAGCCCTGCCATGGCTTTTCATTCACTTCATAAGGTTCAAATTAACAGTTGTCTTCAAAGCAATTCTGACATATAATCTTAAGAAGGAGATTTCTTCTTGGAGAAGATTTATCCTGATATAGCTTTATTCCACTTACATTAGCCCTACACATTCAGTTGCAGTTTGGAAACTTTACTTTCTTTGGAGTCATTGGTGGATTCCATCCTTTGAAAAAAGAAATAATTGCATGATGACAAGAAGGCATCGGCTGAAAATACCTTTTAAATGGCTAATTGCAGATATGAGGTAGTATTATGTCATAGTTAGAGTAGTGAATGGGTCAAACTTCCTAAAGATTCACTTGTATCAATAACACTAACTTACTTAATTCATGACAAATTCATAAAATAATTATCTTGAATGGATGGCAGGAATAGGGTATTAGACCAAATGGATCAACAACCTGTAAAATAGTTAAGGAAATAAACATGCTAGTTAGAAAAGTTGTTATTGTGTGTTTTAGATAAGTGTACATTACTTCAGTCTGTATTTATGCTTGCTACAAATACAATTTTCAGGGTCTGACATGTATAACCATACCTTGACAGTGTTGACATGAACACTGTCATCTTTATTTATAAGGTTATCAGCTGACATTTTGAACCAGTTTTCGGAAAAATACAGACTTCTAAACCTAGGAAAATGACAAAAATCCAGACATGATATAAGACATATTCCTAAGGCACCTTAAGTACTACATACAAAATGTATAAATGAATACACAGTGAGTATTCAGATGGATAGGATGTTTCTAGTAGACAGAAATGAACTGTAAAAAATGGCCTTTGGAGACCTAACATCCTGTGCTCAATTATGAAAGAGCTATGCAGTTTAAGATTAACTTCCTTATTACAGGAAGGGCAAAAGCTGTGCGAGTGATCACCTACAGCTAGAGATGAAATGTCTATGGACATATTAGACAAAGGTCTTGGCAAAAGTCTAAAGAAGCAATAGCCTGAACATGCAAAAGAAAAAATCTCCAAAGTACCCATTAAATGAAGAAATATAACCACAATGTCACAAGTGACAACCAATAAGCCAACAGCAAAATATGGAGCTTGCCACTCAATCCTTTTATTCTAGAACTTCCAATAAAACTCCCAATAAAACCTTTCGTCTTTGAATAAAGACATCATCAGAACCATGAATGAAACATTATTAACATACGTCATTTAAAAATATGAATGAAGTTGATGCCCCTCCAAATATGACCAATCAAAACCTGCTAATACTGATGTTAAAGCGATAGCTACATGCACAATTCTCTTCAAATGCGAATAATATTACAAAAAAATGCAGCAGAAAAATTATTATGTCCCAGTTAAAAGTAAATATTCGTTAAACTACTAAAGCCCACTTTTTTTAATTCGCTAGTGACTGACATTGTTTCATTCAGACCTGGATGATTCGTACCATCCAGTCTGAATTGCCAGCCTGAACATATGAAAACCCAGACAGCATAGGAAAACAATAAACCAGTCTGCAAGGTCCCTTCAGTCAAGCTCCCCAAGGAACTCGGTATAAAGAGTAAATAAAAGCAGCACTTGAAAATACTAATGAAACATAATTGAAGAGTTTTCTGGTAACCCATCCATCTGCATATCTCATTACTTGTTTCTCTCACAAATCTTCACCAAGGAAATAATTTCCTGTGGACTCTGGCCTCTTTGTATTCATACTCGATAATTATATAATAATCTACTTGGTGAGATTAATTATAACTGATGAAATGACTAAGAAATCCAGCAGTACCCCCACTGAACATTTCTGCATTTATAAAGTAAAATCATCATTCCAGAAATCTTCAGCAGTAAGTTAAAAAAATTGTTCCCCTAACTTGTTCTGACCTTTGCATTAATAACAGCTTGTGCAATAACAATGAAATGAACATAGTGTACTAACCTAAAATTCCTATTAAATGCAACTGAATCAGTACTGACTGAACACTTGTATCTGCAAAAGAGAACTCAATTACATTTTCTTGTTGTACTTTTGCAAAAGGTTTTCAGTTCAACTCTGTTCCTAGTGGCTTCCAGATGAATGATCCATTCCTGTTTTCTCATTTTAAATGTTTTACTTTCCCTACCACCCCCACCTTCATATTTGCTGCTATTAAGCCTACAAATGTACCAATGCAATTTTTGAAAACAAAAAAATAAACATTGCAAGTCTGTTTATACTGCTCATATATTCTGTTATTCTTCCTCTCACAGGAAGTGCAATTCTGCAAGAAACAGATTTCTGAAAGTGTATTTAATTGTTTAATTAAACACACACTGGAATCAGAACAGCTCTAGAAATAGTAACTTCTGAATATTTCTTCTTTGACCATATTTGAGGAGGTGCATATGGTATTTAATGTACAAACAATGCAAAGGCTGAGTCTTTTTGTGAAAGTTAGAATCACATATTGTAGCTTTTCATTGCCCCTCATTGTAAAGTTGAATTATTTTCCAAAACTTATACCATTTCAACAAGAAAAGTTTGGGAAATGCTGTTAAATGTTTTAACTGAGCCAAATCAAACAAGTTACTGGATTCCCTTACTGTATAATGACATACTTATTTGTACATATTTGTTTTATTGTTTATTTTTGTCCTTGTTAACAAAGATAATGATTCATATGGACCTCCTGCCCAGACCATATAAGCCAAAGAACAAAAATACAGTCAATATGTAAAAGTACATCATATTCCATACTCCTGTATTGCACTGCAATTACTAAACAATTCAGGCAGTGAGTTGATACATAAATACCATAGTTTACACAAATGAGTGAAATAAGAAATAAGTAACACTAGGTTTATGTGTTTTTAATTGGAGTAACACACTATAGTATTTCCAACAACATTTAGTATCAGGACAGAAACAAATCAAGTATGCATTTTATTTTAATGCAACATAATGATTACTAGAAGAAATTGGAGATACAAAAGATTAGACATAGGTTAGTACTAGGCTAACTGATCTTGTGAGTCATTGTAACCTAGCCATTTATCCCTTGTGGGGCTCAAACCCTCCACCTTGTGCTTGAAGGCAAACACCTTAACCATTAGGCCACCCTCCCAATCCACCTGTCTATGATCAAAGAGAAAACATTATTAAAAAAACTGATTATGACAGTAAACCATGAATAGATAAAAACAGTTAAGGTACTCTGTAAGACAGAAGTAATCGTTAAGACAGCATGAAAACTGGTTATAACTTACTTTGTGTATAGCAGCAAAACAAAGCTAATTCTATATCACAAATGGGTAGAAAAAAAAAATAACAGAAAACAGAAAAGCTAAGGAAGGAAAAGTTGCTAGAGCTTTAATGAAAATGGATACCAAGTACATTTGATTAGATTACCAGTTAATCTGTATTCATTCTTAAAGACATGTATCACAAATTTTAAAATACTTAAAGATATAATAACAATGCAAGGAAAATAAAACTAGTGACAGATGAAGATACTTCCTGACATTAATAACCCACAAGCATGGAGAGAATGTTACACATTCCTGTATTTTTTTCATTAGTACTTTAAACTTTAATAATGAAAACATTCCCACACTATTTCTTTGCCCGTAACCCGTGATACCAAAGTTTTTTTTTATTTCAGAATAAAGAATGTTTCATTATACTGTTCTACATTTTTAAATATAATAAACGAGGTGTATCTTTAGAAACTTGTAAAATAAACAAACTAAACCAAAAATCACAAGGCAAAATATGTGAAAATACTAAATAAACCACAAAAACAGATTTACAATGTCATTAGAAGTTTCAGTGCTTTTGTCTTTTTAATCCAGAAGATTTCTTCAGAAAAAATATGAACACCACATGAGCTGAGTAAAAAATAATACAGTAAAATGACATCAACAGTTTAGAACCAATAAGCAATTGATAAAATCATGTGTGACATACCACCTGATATAAATTTGGAAATAACTCTAAAAGTTAAGTCCTCAATATCTTGTAATTCAATTCAAACAAATGCAAGGGCTTAGGAGTTCTGTTAATATTTCTAATATATTGAACATGCTTTAATATTTTCAAATTTATCTTCTGTCAGCTTTTGCCAACATGAAAATTTAGACTTAAATAAATACAGATAAAACAGCAAGTCCCTCCTATACTGTTGCAGTCAGAAAAGTCTGTGGCAAGGCGTGCCTTACCAATGATATACCACATTGCCTCTAAGCTAACAGGCTGGCAAGCTGAGCCTGAAGTATAAGGACCTCACCCTTTTATTTCATTACTATGTAACAGTGCGGTTTTCATAAAATTACCTCTGACAAACTTTTAATATTTTTAAAAGCAATCTTAAACTTACTGAAAAACTCCTATCCTCTTACCAAAACTAAAATTCTCTTCCTCTTCCTAACCTTGACTCCCTTCCTGTTCCCTAAACCTAAAACTCAAACCCCCATAGCTAAAATGCCCTTCCAACTCTCTAACCCTGAAATCTCCTCTCCCACTTCCTAACGTTAAAACTTCACTCCCACTCTGTAACCTTAATTGTCCCTTCCATTCCCTCCCCACAGTTGCTTAGTCTAACTCATATTCAAGTCCAAGAATGAGCAGAGCCTATCCAAGGTACAAGATGCTTGATCCCCTGGTATGGCGATGGGGGTTTTGAATGCTTGGCACTGAAGCTCTTGCAGATCACTCATTATTATAGATGCTTCAGCTCATATTCCAATGATCATGTAATACAAAAGCATCCCCTTCCAGTAGCCATAAAACAACCTATTGAGCTTATATTATTCATTTAATCCCAAATATATGAAAATTGGTATCACAAAGTTGTCAGACAAATCCAGCTGAATTCAAGCTTTTATCAAATTGTGTCCCTGTTCTACTTGAGTTCTGCTTACTGAGCACAAGACTCTTTCCTAGTCATTAAACCTCTAGCTACTTTTCCTGCATTTGCTTTTCTGCACTTATACTGAAGCTGTCATTAGAAACCCTTAATACTGTCTATGCTTTGTTATAAAAATAAAGGTCACTATCACAGCTGTTAAATTCAGTTTGGAAACCCAAATTCCCACAACTATAAAATAGAAGCATTTTAATTTTTAGTTATGGTGATCATGCCTTCCTGCACTCCCCATGTAAGCTATCTATACTACTTCTAAATCAGAAGTATAGTAAATATGGTGGAGGGGAGTATATCCAATATCCCTTTTGATTTTATTGCAAAGTCTCCAAATGATGTCAACATCCTGCAAGAAGATCTTACACAAACAAATGACTGGTGCCAAATTCATGACTTTAAACTCAATGTAAAAAAAATTATTATTATATCTTTTGGTGAGTGCAATGTTCCTCCTAACTACCATATCAATAACAACACCCTAAGTACATAGTCAGTGGTGACAGACCTGGGCACACAGATTGATAGCAATCTTAACTTTGATCACCATGTCTCCATAGTGGTAAGAAGGGCATTCTATATTGCTTATCTCATAAGTAACGGCATTGCATCCATAAAAAAATAAGTTATAACCTCTATGTACTGTTCCCTAATCAGGCCAATAATTGAGTACAGCACCCCTTTTGGTATGTACCTTTCCAAGCATCAGCAGCAATTGGAGAGACCGCAAAGTTTCCTCACAAGGAAAATTCAAGGTCTTCAACATCTGTCTTATGTGGATCATCTGAAATCACTGTCACTTTATTCTGTTTCATACAGACTACTCAGAGGCAATCTATGCCTTTTATATAAGGCAATCTTTGACCCTACTTTATTGGAAATCCTGCATATCCATAAGTCAAATGGTACATGGATTACATGCTGTAAAGACCTTAACTTGGTATGTGACATTAATAGAACCTGCTGGAGGGACATAATTGTCTGCCATATGGTACCACACCTTTGGAATGGACTTACTTCATCTCAAAGAGAGCATCTCATTGGCCCTCATCAAATGCAATCTGGATGATTGGATGGGTGACTATAAATTCACTCTGGGGGTTCCACCTGTGACCCTCTTGGACAATGGCTATAGGTACTGATCATGGAAATAAGGGTAGAACTTGGCTAGGCTTGTAAGGGCCATAAGGCCATTAGGCTGGTAACTTCCTATGATGCCATGGTCCCATGATCTTACTAACTACTAGTTGAGTCTGTAGCTGTAGAAATACAAATGTTCAAAGTTTCCAGCTAATACAGGACCAAAAATTAGCATATTTTGAAGGGGTCAAGCTCTTTCCAGGTCACATTTTGTAGGATTGTCAACCCCAACACCCCTGTTTAGATATATTTCAGGCAATGATTTCCTACAAAATGAAATCAGTCAGAAAATTGCAGCTCATACAATTCTGATTAATGAGCTTTATCCTTATTCACTTCACTCCCAGTCACCACTGTTTAATGCTCATGTTGTCTCAGTTCTGAACCATAAAATTTCAATAGGCATCCATAAAGTACATTCTTCCAATCTTTTGCCTTGTGCCAGAGTTAGGTAAGGCAAAGGAAAACATGTGTCATATCTTATTGTTGTCATCATTGTCATCAAACCCTTATTTCACATTTTTACAGCACTTCATGAAAAGATTAATATTAAAACTAATGTCTTTCCGCTTTTCTTGGTTAGGGGTCGCCACAGCAGAACTCCGGTCTGCTAATGATTGGCAGTGGATTTTTTACAGTGCTGAGTTGCCAGCCCGATGCCCAGCCTTCAAAGAAAGCACACCCATTCACACACGCACCGACCTGCATGTCTTTAAATGTCACTCAACTGTGGGGAGGACTTGCAGACTCCAGCCGAGAATCAAACGGGAGAACCTCTTGCTGTGAGGTGACAATGCTAACCGCTGCACCACCGCGGCTCTGAAAAAATTAATATTGCACTCGCATTTTAGAGCCCTTAGCTTGTAATCTACCAAATAACTGAATCCTGCTTCAAGATTGTTTTATGGGATGCATAAGCATTTAACTCTTAAAAATTCTCTGAATTCTAGAGATTTTATCAGGTGTCACAGATATGTACTCAAACCATTAAAGGCTGCAATGGCAGTTGTGAGATTCCAGGGCACAGTACATCATATAACATTATTACTTAGAGACACTTCTTTATTCAAATTCAAGCAGGTCGTATATTAGCTGTAAAAGCAGAAGTCACTACAAGGAATGCTAAGATAAATGGCCAAAATTCATATTCCAGCTATTGACAAATGAGAAATAAAACTACAAATATTAAATCTACAAAATGACATTTTCTTAAGAAACTCATGAACATATATGAAATGTTCTTCATAGGTTGGTGCTAGGCTATCGGCCCTAGGGCCTATGCAAGCCTAGCCACAACAATTCCCTGGATATTTCTTCCCACAATATTTACTTCTCTGGACCCCTGTCTAGCAGGGCGATTGACATGATCCCCGGGGTTCATAGGTTAGTACTAAGCTAACTGCCCTTGCGAGCCATTGTAAGCCTAGCCAATTATCCCTTGTGAGACTCAAACTCTCCACCTTGTGTTTGTAAGGCAAACACCTTAACCATTAGGCCACCCTCTATGAATTTCCTATCTCCCATCCAATCATCAAGGTTCCTTTTGAAGAGGGCCAATGAGGCGCTCTGCTTGACATGTATGGGCAGTCTATTCCAGAGTATGGGGAGCCTCTGGGTCAGGAACCTATCCCTCCAGCATGTTTTGCTCATTGTGATGACAAGGTTTAGATCCCTGGAACGTGTGGCTCTGAGGGATTGGGATTTTTTTAAGTGGAGCATATGCAACAGCTCAGGGTATGACATGACCTTGTATGTTAAGCAGAGATTGCCTCCGAGTAGATGATATGCCACAGAGTATAGCTGGAGTTTTTCTTAGACAGTCAGCATATAGCATCTGCTTTAGGCCTGTGATTCTTTTAGTGAGGTATTTCTGTGGCGTTTCTAGCTGTTGCAGATGTCTTGTAAGGTACATACCAAATGGAGCATTATACTCTATAATGGGTCTAATGAGGGATGAGTACAATTCATAGGTTCATAGGTAGGTACTAGGCTATCGGCCCTGGGGCTTATACAAGCCCAGCCAAAAGGCTACCCTGGCTTTTGCCAACCAAGAAAATTATAGAGCCACAGAGGTGATCCCCGGGGTGACTTTCCTATTCCCCTTCCAATCATCAAGATTTTTTTTGAAGAGTGCTAATGAGGAGCTTTGTTTGATATAGATAGGTAGTTTATTCCAGAGTATGGGAAGTCTCTGGGACAGGAATCTATCCTGCCGGCATGTTCTGTTTACTGTGGTGACAAGGTTTAGGTCCCTAGAGCGTGTAGCTCGGAGGGATTGGGATTTCTTTAAGTGGAGCATGTCCAACAGCTCTGGGTTTGACATAGCTTTGTATGTTAGGCAGAGATCACCTCTGAGTATGCGATATGTGATGGAGTAAAGCTGGAGTTTTTTGAGACAGTCTGCATAGGGCATCTGTTTGAGGCCGGTGATCCTCTTTGTGAGGTATTTCTGCGGCCTTTCCAGTTGTTCTAGATGTCTTGTGAGGTACATACCAATAGGGGCATTGTACTCTATAATGGGTCTAATGAGTGATGAGTAGAGGGAAACAATGACCTCTTGTTTTCTGGATGAGAAACCTTTTGTGATGAGGTGTGCCACGTAGAAGGATTTCCTGACTACTGTGGCGATGTGATTATCAAAGGAGAGACTATTGTCCACCTGTGTCCCAAGGTCTCTTATCACACTTTCGGTGTTAAGTATACTACTGCCTATGTTGTAGTTCATGGGTACAGAGTTTTTACCAGAGGGGATGACAATGCACTTTTTGGCATTGAGCTTGAGGCCATGGCTTTGACACCAGGCATCTGTCTCAGTGAGGCCCTTTTGTAGGATGTCCACATCGTTAGGAGTTTTGATTATGGCTCCTAGTTTGCAGTCATCTGCGAACTTCATTTGCCAAAGACCCTCTGTGTTAGCCTGTACTACAGTAGGACAATGACCTCCTTTTTTCTGGATGAAAAGCCCTTAGTGATGAGGTGTGCCACATAGAAGGATTTCCTGACTGTTGTGGCGATATGGTTATCGAAAGTGAGACCACTGTCCACCTGTGTCCCTAAGTCTCTCATCACACTTTTGATGTTTAGTGTCCTGCCACCTATGTGGTAATTCATGGGTACATGTTTTTTTCCAAAGGGTATAACTATACATTTCTTGGCATTAAGCTTGAGCCCATGGCTCTGGCACCAGGCATCTGTTTCCGTAAGGCCCTTTTGTAGAATATCCACATCATCTGGGGATTCAATAATGGTTCCCAGTTTGCAGTCATCTGCAAACTTTATTAGCCAGAGTCCCTTAGTGTTGGCCTGTACTTCAGAGAAGTAGATGCCAAACAAGAGTGGTCCCAGATCTGAACAATGAGGTACTCCACTTGTCACTTGTCTGAAGCTGGATTTGGAGTTGGCTACTTTTACAGTCTGGGTTCTGTCAGTAAGCCAGTTGACAACCCATCGAGTGACGTAGGGATTTATGCCCAACTTAGTAAGTTTATCTATGATTTCAGAGTGGGGGATGGTGTTGAAGGCCTTGGCGAGGTCCAGATAGGCTGTGTGGACTGCCTTACCCTCGTCCACAGCTCTGGAGACTGATTCGAAGTCAATCAGATTCAGGAGACAAGATCGGCCCTTCACAAACCCAAACTGGATGGGGTCCAGTGGTTGATGGTTGCCACTGTCTTTGTTTATAAGTTCCATGATAATGCGTTCCATGCCCTTGCAGATCAGGCTTGTCAGACTGATGGGACGGTGGTTCCCGGGATCCAAGACGGATCCCCCCTTGTGGAGTGGGATAACTGTTGCTGTGTGCCATTCAGTGGGCACAAAGCCTGATGCAAGGCTATTATTGAACACGGTGGTTAAGTGGGGAGCCAGTTCATTCTGAAGTTCATGTAAAACACAGCCTGAGATGTTGTCCAGTCCCATGGATGCTGTGTTTTTGGCTTTAGAGAGTGCAGCTTTTACCTGCGTAGTTGTGATTACAGGGACTCTGCATTCTTCCTGTGTAGATATGAGCCCTTTAGGGGGTGAGAGGGGGGTAAAGTTAGCACTGAACCTATCTGCCAGGATGTTGGCAATATCAGTTGGTTCTGTAATTTTCTTGCCTTTGTGCTGTAACTCAGAGCAGATCTGGGTGTGTTAATACCCAACATTTCCTTATTCTGCCATCTTCACTCACTTCTTACTTCTGTTAATTTATCTCCCCTGGCTTTCTCTCTAAATAAACCATAATTCCATTTTCTCTCACTTTGTACTATAATTCCTGTATGTATTATATTAACTTACCTTTAATTTATCTATATATTGGCTAAAATATATCTAACTATTAAATCATCGTCATATACCTTGCATCAATTCTTAATGAATGCTTTCATATTATGTCTGATTTGGTATAATTATTTAATCTGTAGTTGTTTATGTATTTTTTAAAGAATGTAAAATTATTGTTCTTAAAATGTTATGTAATACTTTGGAACTTTTCTCCCTGGGACTCTGCTGAAATGGGCTCCTACCCAGTTGTACTTTCAATGTCAAATGTCAATAAATCAGTAAATAAATAAATAGTAAATATACATTCCCAGGACAACCTGACTAGATATGTAGGCTTCCAGGGAAATTTCAAACTACATCTCCTGCCCTCTGACCCAACTTAAAACCAAATCAGGCTCAGTTTTCAACTCAGTACCTCTTTTAACCAGCGTCTAGAACATATGACCTTTGTACTCATGTCATGATTACAAAGTCATTCACTGACCTTTGACCCAAGTGCAGTCACAGTCATCCTTAAGTTTGAAGATGGTGTTTATTAATGGATGACTGCAAAGTCGCCAGCTTCAGATTGTTAAGTCAGCCTGCAAAGACAGAGCCAAGTTCCTCAGAATATCCAGCTCAGCAACTGCAGGATTGGACTTTTGCGGTTTACAGCTGATGTTATCATTTTAGTCAGTAGTTTGATGTAGTTTGTGAAATTTTTGGAATAAAAATTAATACCTCAAAAGCACAGGTCATTGTTCTTCTGGGAAAAAAAGTAGATTGCATTTCCAGGAAGGGAGCAGCAGCTTTAGGTGGAAGGGTTTAAGTTTCCTGGGTACACAAATAATAGTCAAGGGGATCAGGCAGTTAATGGATGGGTGCAATAGTGCCAGTACTGTGAGCACTGTACCAAATTGTGGTGGGTATGCAAGATATAAGCCATAGGTAAAACTCTCAAATTACTGTCCATCTGTATCCCCATTCTCACCTAATAGTCATGAGCTTTTGGTGGTGAGTACAATGACCAGATCACTGATTGTCAGAAGCAGAAGTTAAGTTTCTTTGCAAAGGGCTGTGTGTATGTGTGTGTGTGTGTGTGTGTGTGTGTGAGTGTGTGAGTGAGTGTGTGAGTGAGTGTGTGTGAGTGTGTGAGAGAGTGAGTGTGTGTGAGTGTGTACAATGACCAGATCACTGATTGTCAGAAGCAGAAGTTAAGTTTCTTTGCAAAGGGCTGTGTGTGTGTGTGTGTGTGTGTGTGTGTGTGCACGTGTGCGCGTGTGTGTGCATGTGTGCGTGTGTGAGTGAGTGAGTGTGAGAGTGTGAGAGTGTGAGAGTGTGCAACAGGAAGTGCTTAAAACCTTTTAAAGCTGTTTCCATTTCCTGGTACCACTCTGTGATGTATGATGTGTATGCCCTAGTGTGAGATCAGAGCATACTGGTTCTGGAATCCATGCATAACAAAAACTGCCATGCACAACTTTGATTACAGAGTACTGTATAACAAGGGTATTATTTTCAAAATTTTGATGAAAAACAGTGGGGTCCATAAGTACAAGACTTAACTCGTCAGTATCTCACTTTACTGGTATAATAACTTTAGCTAAACTAGTGCTTCCATGCCTAGAAAAAAATGACAGCTCTTATATCAGGCCCCAGTGGCCCAATGGATGAGGAAGTGGTCTCCTAAACCTGGGATTGTGAGGTTTGACTGCATTTGGGGCGGAATAATTTTATGTGCATATTGGTTAATGTCTTTACCTCACCAATATAAGATACAGCTTTTGATTCTGACCTCTCTTATGGGCTAGGCTTGTAATAGCTGACAAACTGATTACTAAGTATATATTTTCGGCCTTCCTAAACCATTTATTAAGTGTGCTGAATTACATTATTTATAGGCAGGTAGTCTACTTCTTACCAATGAACCTATATCAGCCATTGAATGAGTAAGGCCATTGTAACACCAAACAGTATAGATTAGTTTAAACACAAAAAGGAAATCAGTTAAATTTAAAATTACCCACAAGGGCAGGTGGCCTAGTACTTGCCTATGAACCTATATGAATCAAGATTATTTTGTTGGTATGAATTGTGGTTGCCATGTTTGCTAAAATGTGACAAGCAACTAGAGGGTTAAAAATCATCGACTTTACATTCAGGATTGCAGGTATAATTTGCACCCACTTCACACTAACTACTGTACCTCCTATACCAGCTGTATATTATATATATTATATATATCACATTATATGTCATGTTATGTATCATATTGTCATTTCCTTCTCTTTGTGCAGTGTTTTAGGCTCCCCTATGAAAAGCTGATACATAAGCCACCAACAGCAAACTTTTAGAAAGTTGCCAAATAAGAATCCTAGAAACCTGTCAAGTATGAATCCTACCAAATCTGGTTGTTATAACATCAATAATAAAAAAAAAAAGTTTTTTGCATGTGTCAAACTCCTGTACTTCTCACCATGTGGAGAACTTTTTTCTGCCTACTTCCATCACTTAAATATTTTAACCCCACTGTTTCACCCCTGGGGTGGACATCATATAGGGGTAATAAAAACCTGTGCATGTACTGCAGTTTTACAGTATGCCAAAAAATGTAAAACCATTCCTGGATTGTCGTATTTGGGAAGTTGAGACTGGGTCGACTATAACTAATTGCAGAGTTTTCCAGAATCACTGTCACATACCACAATATGTGCTTGTGATCTGCCTTAACCAGTTTAAACAACTTTCAAATCCCATTTGTCATTCAGAACAAAGTCAAAGACCTACAAAATTCTTTCATGAACTCCTTTGTCAGATTACCTCATCAGCCACATTTTATGTCATTTGAATGAACTTCTGCTGACATTACAAGATGCAGCCAAACATGTATCATTATTGTAGAAAAATGTCCTTGGTCTCCACTGTTACAATTTCACAGCTAAAATAAAGCGGAACATAACTTCTTATCATATTTCTGTTTGTTTATATTCAATGCTTTAGACCCCTGGATGAGATGAATATTGCAAAGAAACCATATAAAATCACCGAGTCATGTAGAACAACAGTTGCTATACTGAGCATGTAATGGCATCACAAACCGCTATCAGGCCATGATGTGCAATGTTCCCTGATACCACTGTAAGCCATCAGTCCTGTACACAATCATTCATTAATTTACAGACAGCTGCAGAATCTATCCTAGCAACCAGCACGTTTATGGCATAGAAACATTTCTGAAAGGTCAGTCTATCTGGGGACACATGCACGTACCCACACAATGTGAACTCACATAAGGGTAATTAGTAGAATCATCACTTCCACTATGACATGTCTTCGGATTGTTGGAGGAAACAGGAACACCCCATGAAAATCCATTCAGAAAAATTAATGGCATGAAGACTCCACAATGATGGGACCACAGCCAGGAGGTAAACTGGACATCCAAATATTGTGAGGAAGCAATGCTAATAGCAGTATGACTATGACACCCCCCCATAAAATGGTTATGAATGTTCTAGAAAAATGGTAGAATTCTGAGTACTTAAGCCACAGACATAGTAATGGTACTACTATTAAATGCCTTCTATGTGAGTAAATCATTCATTGTGAAAATGTAATACTTTGTTAAAAGTATGCCATTGTACTTTAGCTATAAAGCTATCTTATCCCATGGGACTCTGCAAAGGACATTGTGAAGCTCCCTATAGCCACCCTGCAAGGAAATGCCATTATTAGGCTAAGGAATGGTTGTTATGCTTCGCTGCTTAATGGAGATACATTTATATTGCATGTGAGCCTTATCTAGTTCTTAAACATTAGTACCTGAATCACAGATATAAGAGGTTGATGTTTCAGTAATGCCATTTTCCCATTCCATAGTCTTAAAAGAATGGAAAAGGAGCATATTTCCTTTTTTGTTGCAATAAAAAAAGAAAAAATTATTCATTTGTTCTCTAAGTCATGAGGGCAATAGCAGCAATTAAAATAAACACCTAGTGTATGGAGGTCACGGAGCTATTACTTTCTACATTAAACATTAGTTGTTTTTTTTTGTCCCAAACTTCTTTATTAAATTTTGACCAAATGTCCATTCATCATCTTCTGATCTTGGGTTTATACATTCTCTGTTAAATGTTTACAGTTTTAAGGAGGTCTGTCATTGTATTCTATATAGTGCAAGCACTGTAAAATATAATATTATTTTACCATTCCTAAATATCATTTCAGGTGTTGTGTAGGTTAATTTTTGAGAGCCCCAGTTTACATTAATCTGGCATATTCTTTAGATGTAAAATAATTTAGTATAGTGGACTAGTGCTGAATTAAACAGTTGTACATTTGACATATAGCATACTTATATCTACACTTCACTTACCAGATTATAAGGTTTGTTCAGTGTGACATCGGGTGGGTAAAGACAATACTTTTTATCTGTATGATTATTGTTGATGACTGTATTTAAAAGAAATACATACATATCAAATAAAAACAACATATGCCTGAACTTTTGAACTATTTGTCATATAAGCCATAAATCTAACCAGCAATTTGCGCAACAATTATTTAGAGATTTAATTACCTTCTAATTCTTACTGGTGTTTACCGTGATGTAATATTGAGCACAGCTGGAACACCAGAGACTCCTTGCGCAGCTGTTTAATTGCCTCAAAACTGTACACTTTTTATATTTATTAAAGATATCTCATTACCTTTGTTAGCTGCTCATATTTTCTTCAAAGTAATGCTGGTATCAGACAAGATAAAAATATTTCTGCTGACAAGATTTAACTTGTGACTTTGAGGGGATTTGTCTTGCTAGTGTGCTGTGCAAGCAAGGTTAGGAACATCTCAGACTATATGAAGATTGAACTTAGCAATGTATTGCATTATTTCTTGGGCTATTAGCTATGTACACACAGAATTTTTAATGTTTGTGTAAGATCTTTGCCAGCATGTATGTACAGAGTGCTGCATGAAATAAAAATGTCTAAGTATTATTATTGGTAACAAAAACAGTAAAAAAATACACTCCGTGTGCTTTCTGTTTAGTAACTGAAAAGGTCGGTTATGTAGAAATAATAACTAGGACATAACAGAGGCCTTTTGACATCTGGCAAACTTATGATTTGAAAACAATTTTCAGTAACATAAGTTAGGGATGTTCCATCAAAATCAGTCTCTACTGTGACTCATTATGTCCTTGCAGTTACTATACTTAACTTAGTGAGGGGGTGGGGTATGGAGGTGAGGTACAGCTGGTGCCTATGAATCTCTGTATGCTACTTTTATTTTCAGACAACATGTTTTCAGTTGATTGAGGCCTGCTGAGATAAGCATTTCTGAATCTCATTCAGAATCACAGGAGCAGCATTAGTTATTGTTGAATAGCTAAGGCCTCAAGAACCTTTCACAGCTGTTCAGAGGTTCAGAGGGAGCTTTACAGAAGAAAAAGGTAACTAAATTAATAAGAACTTAGTTCTAGATTATAAATCAAACCTAAGTGGTATCTGCAGTCTCATGAATGAGACTTTACAGCAGGGTTGTTGTGCAATCAATTCTACTCATCAACCAAAGTTAAGACTATTCTCAACAGCAGGGGAAGACTACAATGGGTCAAGGACATATTTATAAAATGCACAATTCTGCACTTCATTTGTAGAACGTCCTGCTCATGAAAACAAAGTAGCTTACCAAAACAAGAAATGAAGCTTGGCTTGAGCTTATGCCTTGCATATAGCAAGTGCGAGACTACATCCCCCTTTCAATATCATCCTCTTGCTTTTCTATATTGTTAGCTCTGAAATTGCTTGAGGACAAAATAAGGGAAGTGGCCTAGTGACTTTTCTGAAGAAAAGTACTTGTCAGCCCTAATTCATATCCTTTCACTTTAAAAACGGCCCTGATCTTAACTCCCATCATCGGTGGTTTAAACCAGTTTTTGAATATTTTTTCAGTACTCTACGCCTGTTCTCTTACTGAGGTCTCCTAAAGTTGGGCTTACTGCTTCACATTACAATTGTGATTACTGCAACTATGGATTTAACTGTATACATGTGGGAATTCATTGTCCAAATCCCTTCTAATAAAAATCACAGCACCAAAATCGTGTATGGCAACCTTTTATTGAATAACATTCTTAACCACTTTCCCTGGGTCTCTGCTGAAAAAGGACGATTTCTCAGTCAGGCTAGCCCAGTTAACAAATGTCAAATAAATAACTAAATTATTGAAAACATTCTTAATTACAATTCAAATGATGTTGCATAACAATTCTTAATTGCAATGCTAACATAACCTTTATGTAATGATTAAATAGAGCAGCCTAGCCTGCTCACCCTGCCTAAAGTAAGCAGGGTTGCCTCAACCGCTCACTTACCCTTATTTATGAGAAGCAGCATGCCCCTGCTCACTTCCATAGCCAATCAATCTCCTTTCCAAATCAACCAAACACCAGAGGGGGAACAGAAGAGGGCAAGCCTACCCCTCTTTTCTGCCAACCAACCAATCCACTTATGAAATTAGTCAATCCCCTTCATGTAACAAAAAAGGGGGGAAGGGAGGGCTGCAAATTTATGCCTAAAACTAGTCTCCCAACCCTGTTACTCTCACATAACTGCCTTAAACCACACCCTATGCTTACCTCACATCTTCAAACCCCCTTCTCTCCAAGTTAACCTTTTACTGACCAGTACTCCAATGAAGCTCTCTGTCACTTTTATAGAAATCCCTCCTCCCCCAACTCTCTCTCTCTCTCCCACTGTCTTTCATCCATTAAGCTCCCCTTTTTTCTACCTGCCCTTCATTATCCTAGTTACTTAACGTAGCTATGGTCAAATTAGTTTGTGCCTAAACCACATTTGTCCAGATCCCTTGCAATAAAAAACAACACACCAAAATAGCACCAATGTTTTTATTGAGTAACATTCTTAATCACCATTTTATTCAAAGCATTCTTAATCACAATTCAATTACTGTCACATAACATTTATTAATCACAATGTTAATATAATCTCCATGTAACAAATAAAGTGGGCAATGTAGCCTGCTCCCCTTGCCCAAAGTAAGTAGCATTGCCTCAACCGCTCACTTACCCTTACTTATCAGAAGCAAAGTACCCCTGCTCACTCCTATTGTCAGTCATTCTCCTTAATAAATCCAACCGAACACCAGAGGGGGAATAAAGAGAGCAAACCTGCCCCTCTTCTCTGGTCACCAGCCTGATGCAGGCTGCTACCCCCACCACACACACACACACACACATTCCAGTGTTTTCTGCAGACCATCCAAAAACAGTCAGGTGCACATTAAATAAATCCAACCTTAAATCACTTAAGTGCACTCTGTCTTGCCTAAACCACACCAGGTCTGTATCATCAAAATCCCTATGCTCTATGGTATGAATGCCCCCATTCACCAAATGTCTTGGTAACTGATATTTTCAAATTGTCGGGCTTGGTCAATGCCTGTAAAGCTACTAACATTCTGCCAAGCTGAGTGTTGCACTGTTTCCACCCATACAATAACCATACATGGAAATATCTCTTGAAAAAGCTGCTAAAATCCTGTATTACCCGAAAAACCAATTGTCACTTAGGAATGACACCTAAATTATTATCAGCTAGATGAATTACCAAAACTTGTGGAATCCTGATCTGTAACTATATTTTCTCAAACTCCTCCTCCAGTTGTTTCCATCTGAAGCCTCTGATACTGCACCACCAGACTTTCCACCCTTGACTATGTAACCTGAGCTTGCTGCCATCCAGCCTAATAGGATCATAGAATCATATGACATTACTAGGTTAATGGCCCTAGCTACTTTACAAGCCTAGCCAAGTTGCCCTTGTTTCCACAATCAGCAGCTATTACCCCTGTCCAAGGGAGAGACACAGGTGGAACCCCCTGGGTGAATTTATGGTTAACTATCCAATCATCCAGATTGTGTTTGAAGAGAGCCAGTGAGGTGCTCTGACATGAAGTGGGAGTCTGTTCCAAAGGTGTGGTAACCTCTGGGAGACAAATCTTTCCCTCCAGCAAGTACTATTAATGTCACATACCAGGTTAAGGCCTTTAGAGCAAGTAACCTATGTGCCATTTGACTTGCGGATATGCAGCATTTCTAATAAAGCAGGGTCAGAGATTGCCCTATACACAAGGCAGAGATTGCCTCTGAGTAGTCTGCATGAAACAGAATAAAATGACAGTGATTTCAGCTGATCCATATAGGAAAGATGCTGAAGAAGACGTTGAATTTTCCATGTGAGAAGCCTTTGTGGTCTCTATTATTATTATTATTATTATTATTATTATTAATAGTATGTTGCTGCAGGTGCTTCGAAAGGTACATATCAAAAGGGGTGTTGTATTCAATTATTGCTCTGATGAGGGAATAGTACAGGGAGGTTATAACTTCTTTTTTTTCTGGAGACAATGGCCTTACTAATGAGAAGCAATATAGAATGCCCTTCTTACCACTGTAGAAACATGGTGATCAAAGATAAGTTTGCTGTCTATCTGTGTGCCTAGGTCTATCAACACTGACTGCATACTTAAGAGTGTTGCTATTGATGTGATAGTTAGCAAGAACACTGCCCTTACCAAAAGAGAAGATAATACATTTTTTGCATTGACTTTAAGGCCGTGACTTTGGCACCAATTATATGTTTTTGTAAGACCCTCTTGTAGGATGTTAACATTGCTTGGAAATTCTATCACCACTCCCAGTTTGCAGTCATCAGCAAACTTTGCCAGCCACAGACCTTTAGTTTTTGCTTGTACTTCAGAGAAATAGATTCCGAACAGTGAAGGTCCCAGGACTGATCCCTGTGGAACACCACTGGTTACAGCTCTCCTCTTGGAGGTGGAGTCCCCTATTTTGATATTGGTTCTATTGCTGAGCCAGTTGGCAACCCACCTAATGATATAAGTGTTGATACCAAGCTGGGTGAGTTTGTCAGTGATGCCTAAGTGGGATATAGAGTCAGAAGCCTTGGCTAAGTCTAGGTAGGCTGTATGCACAGATTTCTCCTCGTGCAAGGCCTTGGTGACTGTCTTGAAGAAGTCCAACAGGTTTATCAGGCATGATCTTCCTTTGACAAATCCAAATTAAGTAGGGTCAGATGTTTGCAGATTACCTGTGGTTTTTTTTTGTTTTTTTTTATAAGCTCCATGATGATTCACTCCATGACCTTGCAGACAAGGCTAGTCAGGCTAATAGGCCCAGTTCCCAGGGTAAGTGGAAGCACCACCTTTGTGCAAGGGGATAATAATGGTGGCCATTTTCCATTCAGCTGGGACGAAGCTGGTGCTTAGATAATGATTGAAAAGAGTACCCAATGGTGTTGCTAATTTTTGTTGGAGCCCATGTAAGACACACCCAGGGATGTTATCAGGTCCCATAGATGCTGTGTTTTTGGCCTTGAAGAGGGCATTTATGACCTGCCCTTTAGAGATGCAAGGTTGGGGACAGGTGGTAGGGATGTCATGGGATATGTGTGGTGGGGACAGGGGAGTGAAGTTTTCACAGAACCTGTCAGCTAACAGGTTAGCTATGTCCACAGGCTCAGAATATGTGGTATCATTAGCTACCACTTTAGCACAAATCTGGGCCTTTCATTTTGGGTTCCTATTATGTTATCGAAAGATAACATAATTGAATGGCCAAAACATTGAAACGGCCACATTTCGAAGTTTGAATTGTGGGATTGCAGTACAGTGAAGACTGGGATATTTGCCCTTTCCTCACTGTAGTACGATCTAGGAGTTGGAATATATATTTTGCGGGGGGTGTGGGGGGTGCAGCCCCCCACAATAAAATTTTTACAAAATGCGTCAGTTTCGATGGAACCCTTCCTTTTAGGTTACAGATGTAACTAAAGAATGCCTTATGGTTGTCCTTAATTGAGGAAGCTAATTTGGATTCGTAGTTTGCTTTGTAGGACTTCACAAGAAGTCATATTTGCTTGTTTAAGCTTGTTTAAGCTGACGAGAAATTGTTTCCACTTTAGAGATTGCGCCCTCTTACTGTTAGATAGCAATTTCTTCCTCTTATTGTAAAGCCTATTAATGGCAGTTGTCCACCAGGCGGGTTTGCTCTTCCTTGAAGAGCTTGTTTTGGTCCTATCTGGTATGGCTGAGTCAATGCAGTTATACAGGTGTTTGTATAAAGGATTGGTGTAGAACTTGGCATAGCTGCCAGTTCCAGCTGAGGGAGGAGATGCAGTGAAACTATTAGTACCATCCTGTAAAAGGTTATAATCTGCTCTTGATAAGTTTTTTAGTCTAGTTGCTGCAGTGGGGGGGGGGGGGGTCAGGTGTGATAGTCATTTCAAATGACACTGATTTGTGGTCAGATCTTAACAGGACCAGGGAAGACCTCACAGTGGGTGTGCTACAGCAGTCACCCATATTGTTAAGCACCAGATCCAGGATGTTGGTGCCCCTGTGGTGGTGTCAACCAACTAGTCCAAGGCATTGGAGTTAATGAAGTTGAGAAACCTTTGGACAAGTGAGTTTGAGCACGAGTACTTTACCCAGTCAATGGATGGGTAGTTAAAGTTGCCCAAAACCATGGTGTTTGGATGTATCTTTATAGACTCAAGTTGATGTAATTGCCATCCATTTCACCTCCCATTAAATGTAGGAATGACTCAAAATGACAATCTCCTTCCCTAAAAAAAAAAAAATTAGATACAATTACCAATGCAATAACATATCTAATATAAGACAGAAAGGCTCAAAAATGCCACTGTCCACCCTCGTAATAATCTCCACTGACCTACCCACTCTCACCAAGTCAGGGGCCCTCCAATTGTGAAATAAAATGAGTAGAAAACCCTTCACCTAGAAAGCCCAATCACTGAAATGCCTTCCTCATCACACACACAAACTGATTACCTGTTATCAATCTGTCTTGTTGACTCCCAGCATGTGGATACTGCAACCTTCTGGCCCATCCCACAAGGCACAACAACTCATCCCTGTCCTTTGCCAAAATGATCTGCACCCCCACTACCCAACTGCTGTTGAAAGAATGATCACATCTTGCATTATGAGGGACACCAACAACTCGGAGAACCTAAGTGCACCCAAAAATTATAATCCAGTGAACCTCCTTCTAACAACTTTATGCTCCTCAACAAAACCCTAAGGGCTTGCCTTGTCATTGGCCATCGCCTATCTGCCCTACCTCTGTCAACTCTATCCCATCATTTCAACAAACAAAGTACTGTCCAGGATTTCTTAAAGTCCTGTAACCCCGCCACCCATACAAATATGCTTATAGCAGCCAAATCCACTTTAACAGACTTAACATCTCTCACTTTCTCCCAAGCCAAGGCTAAATATTGTAGTATTTCCTCTGACTAAATTCCCTCCTCTTCAAGCAGCTGCAAAATAAATTGTCAAACTCAAGTAAAGCCCTATCATACCCTTTCCTTGTCGAAACTGCCCAAGATTGCTGAATCAACTGCCTTGTCACTTCAATCTGCCACACCTTTCCTATCAACACAGTAGATTTGGTTGTTGCTTCAGGGGCTAATTTCTGGAACATCCAAAACTGAAAATGAGACAAACTGTCTGCAATCCCATTTTCCACAACAGCCAAATGAACACCTGTAAAAGAAAAAATTATCAGCAAACTCTGTATAACCAATTTCTGCAATACCAACAAAATAAATCTAGACTTCGCTGACTTTGACTGCTACACCTGTACCATATCCATATTGTCAGAATAAAATATCATCCTCCTACCATGCAGTTTCTCCTGCCATATTACAAAAGCAGTCCAAATAGGCATCATTTCTAGAAAATCAACATGCCAATCACTACAGTTGCACCCATGAAAAAAATGTCAAATTGTTTTGAATGCCCAGTCTTCATGTCAAAATAAGACACTGTTAAAGTGATCCAAAAAGGACAACCACAATGTTAAGTCCTCCCACACCAGCTTGCCGTTCCTTACCTGATTGTGCTTACTTCTCTCACCCCTTAACAAAAATTACACCAACCTGCAGAATGTACAGCCAAGATGCACAGCTCGACAGGCAAAGTTCATCAGTCCTAAAAGCTCCATAACATCCCTAATCCGTACCTTCTCTTTGACCACTGTCCAAGCAATCTTTGTCTTCAGTCGCTGTATCTTTTCAACCAGAAGACAAAACAACCCCCACCCCTCATCTACTAACAAACACACAAACACAGAAAGCACAAGGCCTTAGCAGGGCCCTCCAATTTCCAGATAGCCAACAACAGCCCCATAAATATTCAGGAACAACCACATACCTTAAAACACCTCTATAAACTCATCTAAAAAAAAAAATCCAGGTAATGAACCACACTTAGAGTACTTATCCTTTATTGCCAAATCTGATGAAGTGTGGTGCTAAACTTCTCAAAGGTGGCAGAAGTCATCGAACATCCCATTGGCATGGCCATTTCACAGTAAAATTTGTCGTGACCATCATTCCTCTTCATGCACTGCTAATATTCTAAAGGCTGATTCAATATGTACTTTTACTAACCAAGGTTCTGCAAATCCTTTAATGATTTCCACCTTTTCATCCAATGAAGCATACCTAGTCTTTGAATCCTCTGTGCAAATGAAGTTGTTAATCGGATTCCCTTCTAGATAAGACAAATGGTGAATCAGCTGAAATTCACCTGGTGGCTTCTTACGAACCAAACTCAACAGTGACACCTTAAAATTGACATAAATTAGGTAGTCAAATGACCCTATAGCCTCCCAGCCTGGAGGTCCTTCCTTTCCAAGTCTTCCAAAACCTCTTCCTTTCCCACATCTAATAAAGATTCTTACAACATGAATCATTTCCACAAATACCAGACTTAATTGAAAAAATGACATTAAATTTGATATGTATATATCTGTTTTGAAAAACAGCATACACGTGTTAATGAAATGTATTTATTGATTGAATTATTTTTCAAAAGGAGCATTTTTATAAATACGGAGGTTTTTAGTCTTTTCAAAATGAGTTAACACTATTTTTAGAGTTTATTTTGGGTTAGACCAATGTAAAGTTTATATATGTATGTCTTTCTAATAGATATGACATTAGTACTGATAGTTATATGAATTGCACTAGTACTATATAATGAAACGGTACATCTGGAGCATAAGTTGCTCATTTTACAATTAGGACAATGAGTGTTAGTAATTCATTGTCGGTTATAACTATATATTTATTGATTTTTAATTATTGTTCATTGATGTTATTTTTTAACGAATGTAACTAATGGAGACATGCATTCCTGCGGATCTTTCATGTGTCAAAAAGTTGCTTAGAGGAAGGTGTAAATATTTTAAATTTCGTCACTTCCTACAATCAGAGTTTATGCTTGTTAAAAGGCTTGCCTATTCATTGTATTAATTGTTTGCATTCACCTCTGATGAAGCTACGGGTCAGTAGCGAAAACGCTTTTGTCTGTTTTTAAAGAATAAAAATTGCGTTAAGGACTACTGCATTGTTGGTGTTAGTCGGAAGCCCCCTTTGCCTGGTTGTTTCACTAGTTTGCTTCGTTTCTTCCGTTGGTTATTGAAAACCCCTTGGAAAATCTCTTTACCAGCTCGACTACAACTTTCCCATCCAGAAAGTTACTGAGCATATGTTCAGTGTCTGCACCTTAATGAGTGAATAGGAAACCTGGTTCTCTTCTCTGACCCAGAAATACCAATCCTCCCCTTTGTGCTCAAAAATTCCCTCTTCCACAAAACCCCTGTAACCCCTGAAGCACAGAAGAAGCTGACTTGCTACTAGCCGCGGATGATCCCAAATTATTGAAACTACCTTCCTATTGACCACACTAAAGTGTTGGATGCCCTCCTGCACAGTTCAAACACGTATATGAAAAGTGACAAGCCACCCATGCACAATGCTCCCTGTTAAAAGCCCAACACAAACCTAACCTTTTCCCCCCTATTTTACCCCATCTGGAGATTCCAACAACAATATCTATCATAATGGTTAACCAAATGTCCGGATGTATAACTTCCCATCTCAGTGACTGATAAACCCACTTTCCTTCTACAAGAACCATGCATTCCCTGCTCACAGCCTTTGTGCCTGATGGACCATGACAAAATACATTAGAAGTGGTAAGGCCATTGAATTCTCCTCCAGCCAAACCGCCATGTAATACACAAAACCTAACACCCAATTCTCTCACATCCTGGCACACAGCCTTCCCACTCTCCACATCCCCAAGGCCACTAAAGCTACTAGTAGGTCCTTGTTATTTGCTATGTCAGCCTTTAGCAAATGCTGCAGCCCTTCTGCATTAATTACTTCAAAGCTATCAATATATTCCCCTTTCCAGGTCTTCTCCTTCACTGATGCCGGAATGTATGGTGTTAAAAAGACACCTCCTTCTGCATTAATGAAAGTCTGGGTAGCCAGCCAATCCAATGGATGCATCCCAAAATCAGAACTCACCTCATGTTGCGACTATGCTCTCTCTGAACTAGACACCAAGCTATCTAATTCTGACTGTGACAGCTTTCCTGTCTACCCCTCCCTGAATTTGAGCCATACCTCCAAAAACTGTGGCTCCTCCACTTCACCTGTTGCCTCCTTATGACACTGGCCACCCTCCTTGCCTTCCACCACTGACATATTACTCTTACCCCTCAAAAGATTAGCCATGCCCATATGTACCCCAGTAAGGTCTCTTTACTTGTAACATTGTCTTGTCCCATTCCTACAGACAATGTCTCCACCACGGCCATGGCCGCTGACTTCTGAGATCACCTTGTCCATACTGAACTGCTACTCACTGACTTGGGTTTCAGTACCCCAACTCTCCTTTTATCCCAGGAATGTCCAGGGTTCTGCTGCCACTGGGACCTCCATCTCTGCTACCTCTTGAAACAGTTCTTCAGCTTGTGCTACAATAGCTGCCCATTTCTGCTGCAAACCATGTGCTCTAGCCATCTGTGTAAAGAAAAGAAAACAGTAAATACTAACCATCCCAGTAAAATAAGGGACCAAATCAGTACCGGCTAACTGCCTTCATATACTATCTAAATCTGGTCCACTCATAAGCACAAACTAACCTGTAGTGAGAAGCAAACTTCTTACCTGTTTTCTATGAAGTAAACACCTTAACTCACCTCAGTGTGTTCCCCCTGATTAGAGACTTAGTGAGAGACTAAGACATGCTGTGACTTATATTAAAGCCAGAACCTGGGCCACAGTGCACCATGTATCCAAAGTGAACTCCACCAAGAAGCTTGGGACCTCTGGGTACCAACCTCATAGCTGCATTACGCTATACTGTGTGTGTGTGTGTGTGTGTGTGTGTGTGTGTGTGTGTGTGTGTGTGTGTGTGTGTGTGTGTGCATGTGGTATCCACCCCAAACCCAAATACAGAACAAAAACTGAGTTTTAGATTCCATTTTCTTCAGCAAATTATTTCCAGTTTTCCAGTGCTACTTGTGATATCCTGCCAAGTCTCTAAGTGCTACTTGTGATAGCTTGCTGAGTGTTTAAGTTTATCAGAGCAACATCCAAAACCACCCCCCCTCCTTTTTTTTGTTGTACGGCTTGTTTACATCTTGTATAGGAAGTACACATCTCAACCATTATACCCATCCCCAACTCTATATTGTACGATGCCTCGAAGGTTTTGTAGAGAGCTTAAAAACTATGCTGTCCAAAGCTGTTATAATATAGCGATCTAGTTCTCTGCTAGCAGCAACCCTCCCTCTACTAAAACTCCTTGATAATCGTACTACTTACTATCATACCTCTCAACCTCTTATTGCAAGAAATCTGTGCAAAGCTATAAATAATGTGGAGATCAAGGCCCAAATAAGGACAATTTTAAATATAGCTTTTACAACCTTAGAAAGCTAATAGAATAATATGTTTTGCTTTCACCTTCCACCCGAAAACACACACTCCTGCAGCACAGACCCTTTTTGGATTAGAAGACACAAATACTAGAGCACTCTCCCACCATCCCACCAACGATTCAAGCAATCCCCATGTCACAAGCCCAGCAATCGCTGGTATAGCTTACTCCTGTCCCACAGCTGAATCCCTGAAATGGAACCTGTCAATGACCTAAAGATGCAGAAACTCAATGACCACAGCCATACACTGCACAAGAAGTTTGTCAAACCTAGCCATCAACAACTATGCTATGATCAAGAACATTATATACACCTGATGCTGGATTCTATACAAATGCTTCCGAAACACAAGCTTAATCGAACATGGTAACTAAAGTCACAATCTACTCTTATCTAGTTAATTAATCTCACTCTACTACCAGCCCCCACAATCTAACTATCATAACCAACTGAGGCATACCCCTACACTTCCTCCACTAATGTACTCTGAGGTGGAAAAGAAAAAAAAATAAGTGAAGGCAGCTTTATTTCACTTACCTATCACCATCATGCCTCATTATTAACCGAGGCCTACCTGTACTCCAACAGCCTACAGGTCATCTCAGACGTAGTACTTGTCACTGCAAGTTTACACCTAAAACTAATCTCCCATCTCTGCTACTCTCACATAACTGCCTTAAACTGCACCCTACACTTACCTCCCTTCCTCCCCAAGGCTCTTCCCTCTAGAATAATCCTTTTCTGACCACTAATCCACTCAAACTCTCTATCCCTTTTATAGAAATACCCCCTCCATTAAATCCCCCCCTTTTCTACCCTGCCCTTCATTACCCTAGCTACTTAAAGTGGATCAGGACGAACGAGTTTGTGCCCAAACCACATTTCTGTCATTTCTGACACATCCATAGCAGGAAGGATATACTTCCTGTGATTAAAAGGGTAAGAGACATAAGTGGCAAGTTCCAGCTAAAGCTTCCTGCTAACTTGCATATGGACTGGAATGGACAACAGTTTAACTTTGATAATCTGGAAGAGCCTGTATCTATTTTGTATAATCTTGTACTGCAAGGTCTCCTAGGTGACCACAATGTAAAAGAGTTGTGAGATGAAGCCGGATCAGAGGCAGATAAAAGGATGTAAAATTACCTCACCAACAGTGGTTTACACACTAAATCACCAGATTGCAGACATCTTAAATCTCTGTCACTGGCTGCCTCACCGCTTAGATCACCAGCAGGTAGAAACATGGCTAGAGAAGCTCTTTTCTAATCCATGCTGACTTTCGCAAACAGGTACATACCTCTGGAGGTCATTGAAAAGAATGTAAAGGAGCCTGGGATATTTCTCTCTCTCCCCTCAGGTCCTCCTGTATAGGAGATTGAGGTTATTGAAAGGCATGTATGCATGCTCACAGGGGCATATGGCAACATGAAAGGGGTCATAAAAAGCTTGTAACATGAAGAATAGCAATTCAGGTCATACAAAAAAGGCACATTGAGGGAACATCGAGATGGGCAAACAGCAAGCTACGGCATGGCAAATCTGATGCTGCCTGTTGTCAGGAACTTCACTTTAGGTGCCCTGTATCTGAAATGGTTGCTTAGGACACAGATAATCACATAAGACATATGTGGGAGAGTAATAGTTCTTCATAGGTTCATAGGTTGGTACTAGGCTATCAGCCCTAGGGGCTATACAAGCCTAGCCATAACAATTCCCTGGCTATTTCTTCCCACATTATTTACTTTCCTGGACCCCTGTCTAGCAGGGCGACTGACGTGATCCCTGGGGTGAATTTCCTTTCTCCCATCCAATCGTCAAGGTTCCTCTATATCCTTGTTATAGTATTTGATCTTGGAATTTTTCAATTTAATGAGTTTTAGATGGGGATTGCTGGCAAATTATAAAGTATTTTTAGAACATATATTCTAGTAGATGTAAGAGGGTGTTACTTCTGTCTTTGAATGTTCATAAGCAGGTTGTGGAATGAACTCTGGATGTCTTGTCATTATAAAAATGGCTTGGAGGAGCATATACTTCTTTTGAGCTTTCAGAGCATTTTCTTTGACTATTGTGAGGCCTTTCTTGTAGAAGAGCTTCCATGGTGTTCTAGTTCCAGTGTAACCTTTTTTTCTGTACTACACTTACTGCATTTTGAAGCCAGAGTGTGTGTTATAGTGTTTATTATTGTCGTTCATATGTTTTTTTTTTCTTTTTAGACCTATTTTAATTAAAGAACTTAATGATGTAATGCAGATTTAATTATAATTCCAGGGTCTGTCAAATAATATATACAAGAGTGACAAAGATTGTAATGAAGTAAGTTGATTATCTTGGAATGTTGGGGGGTAGCTACCCCCATCAATTGGAAAGTATGTCTTTACTGCAACAGACAGGCTGCAACCTAAGGTTGCTTTGTTGCAGGAAACAAAAAAAAATGAGAAAATAAAAAAGCCTCTGTTTTAAAGTATTGGAAGAGATGGGAAGTGAGCAGCTGTGCTATCACAACCAGGAAGATAGCGTTAACTCTGATATGCAAATCTTTAAATTAGCCAGTGAAGACATAAAAGAAATAAACGAGTGATAAAAAAGACAGATGCACTGTGGTTAAGGCCAATTAGTCTAGGAATGACATAGTTTTAAGCAACTGCTATTGGCCTAATGTGTATGTGTATCATCCAAGTATGTTAGCAGAATTACAATATGGAACAGGATTATAAAAATTGTATTTATTTATTTTATTTTACATTTGTTGACCGGGCTAGTCCAACTGGATATATGTCCATTTTCAGTAGAGGGCCAGGGAGAAAAGCTCCATAAAAAGATATGCACTGAAACAGAGCAGTAAACTACTATTACAGGATAAAATGGAGGTTAAAGAGACAGAGAGAAGAAGGCTGAAGGACCAGTTGATATTGCTTAAATCAGAATGTAAGGCTTTACAATTTAGTGGAATTTAGGACAGATGGGAAAAACAGGAGCTGCTTCAGTGGGTGAAGAGTGCCATTGCACCTGAGAACAAACTTTCAGGGACGTCCCTGATTTTGACTTAAATTTTAACTCTGTCCCTCTTAATCCCTCCTAAAACTGGTGACTTATTGATCATAGAAAAACACTAGGCTAATGGCCCTGGGGCCCTTACAAGCCTAGCCAAGAGTTTATCCCCAAAAAAGAAACCTCAATCAGCACCTATCGCCCCTGTCAGTGAGAGACATGGTTGGAACCACTGGCACAAATTTGTGGTATCCAATCCACTCAACAAGGTTGCGCTTGGAGAGTCAGTGATGAACTTTGTTTGACATGTATGGGGAGTCTATTCCACAGACGGGGCAGCCTCTGGGAAACAAATTGGTCTCTACAGCAGGTTTTGTTAATGTCACATTAGATTTAGGCCTTTCAATCAGGTAATGCGTGAGGAGTTAGACTTACGGATATGGAGCATCTCTAGTAGAGCAGGGTCTGAGATTGCCTTGTAGGTGAGACCCAGATCACCTCTGAGCAAGCAGTACAATACCAAGTAGACTATAATAATTTGAGCCTGTCCACATAGGACAGGTGTTGGAGGCCATGGATTCTCTTTGTGAGGTATTTCTGTGGCCTTTCCAGTTGATGCAGGTGTTTGGACAGGTACATACCAAACGAGGCACTGTACTCAATTATTGGCCTAATGAGGGAGGAATACAGAGAGGTAATAACCTTTTTTCTGGATACAATCTCTTTACTTATGAGATGAACCAAGTAGAAGGCTTTTTTGACCACTGCCACTACATGATCATCAAATGTGAGACTGTTGTCAACCTGTGTAACCAGGTGTCTGACAGGTTGTTTGCTTAGGGGGGGTTGCCATTGATGTAGTCATCAGTAGGGGCCATGTTTTTGCCTATTGGCATGATAATTAATTTTTTTGCTTTTAACTTAAGGCCATGACATTGGCACCAGTCATTTGTTGCTGTGAGACCCTCTTGTAGTATGTTAACATCATTTGAGGAGTCAATGACAGCACCCAACTTACAGTCATCTGCAAACTTGGTCAGCCACAGGCCTTTTGTCTTTGTCTGGACCTCTGAGAAGTAGATGCCAAACAGTAGGGATCCCAGGACAGACCCCTGAGGAACAACACTAGTGAAAGGTCTATTGTTGGAGGTGGAGGCACCTATTTTGACCTTGTGGGTCCTATTGATGAGCCAGTTGGCCACCCACCTGATGAGATAGGGATTTACATCAAGTTTTGTTAGCTTTTCGATGATGCCAGAGTGGGGATTGTGTCAAAGGCTTTGGCCAAGTCAAGATAAGCTGTGTGTACTGATTTTACCTCATCCAGTGCCTTGGTGACAGTTTCAAAAAAGTCAGCCAGGTTCAACAGGCAAGCTCTACCCTTGATGAATCTGAACTGGGTGGGGTTAAGTGCTTGGAGACTGCCTATGACTTTGTTTATGAGGTCCATAATAATACGCTCCATGGCCTTACAGATCAGACTTGTCAAGCTAATGGGGCGATAGTTTCCAAGGTCAGTAATGGCACCACCTTTGTGCAAGGGGATGACAATGGCAGTTCTCCACTCTGCTGGGATGAAGCCTATACTTAGGCTATGGTTGAACAGGGTGCTCAATGGCGAGGCTAGTTCTTGCTGGAGATGGTGCAGAATACAACCTGGGATAATATCAGATCCCATGGAAGCTGTGTTCTTTGCCTTGGATAGGGCCTTTAACACTTGATCTATGGAGATGTGAGGTGCGGGACAAGTATCGGAGATGTTGAATGGGCCTTTGGCAGGGGGCAGAAGGGTGAAGTTTGAGCTGAACCTATCTGCTAGCAGGCTGGCTAAGTCAACAGGATCAGTGTAAGAGGTATCATTATGAACTAATTCGGAACAAAGCTGGACTTTGCCATGGAGGTTCCTGATGTAACTGAAAAAGGCTTTGTGGTTAGTCTTTGTTTTGGAGGCTAGTTTTGATTCATAATTGGCTTTGGAGGTTTTCACTAGTGATCTAATTTGCTTGTTGAGGCTAAGGAGGGAGTTTTTCCGGTTGGGAATGTTTGCCTTTTTACCCTTGGAATAGTTTCTTCTTTTGCTGTAAAGCCTGTTGACAGAGGATGTCCACCAGAGAGGTTTTTGTTTCCTTGAGGACTAGGTTTTAGTTCTGTTGGGTATGGCCGTGTCCATGCAGTTGTACAGGTGCTTGTATACTGCACTGGCATACTGCTCAGCATATTTGTCTGCATCCTCTGAGGGGGGCGGTGGTGTGAAGCTACTGATACCCTCCCTTAGAAGATTCTAGTCAGCTTTGAGAAGTTTTTTTGCCTAGTTATGGCTGGGGTGGGGGGGTTGGATGGTATAGAGACTTCAAATGCAATCTCACCTAGAAGGAACTTACTATGGTGGTGGTGCAATGTTTGCCCATGTTGGTGTGAACCAAGTCTAGAATGTTATCTCCCCTTGTAAGGGATGAGACAAGCTGGTTTAGTGCGTTAGAACTGATGAAGTTAAGGAACCATTGGGTGAGTGCATTAGAGCAGGAATAGTTCACCCAGTTTATGGTGGGGTAGTTGAAGTCACCAAGGATAAAGGTGTTGGGGCTATCTTGATGGAGTCAAGTAGGTCCAGGTAGGAGGAGTAGGTGTCCTGAGTCATGGGGGGGTCTATATCTGGCTATAACTTGGATGGGTTTCTTGCCAGTTGTCAGTTGCACTTGTAGAGTTCTAGCGCATCATGCTGGCAAACCAGTCTGGAGGTGTGCTTGTCTTTAATGAAAATAGAAACTCCATCACCCTTAGTCTTCCTGACCTCATTTTGGGGTCGGAATGTGTGAAACGAGGTATAGCCTGGTAAGGCAAGGGTGATCTCCATAGCCTTGAACCAAGTTAGAAGCTATTTGCAAGCTCATGTTCTTTTTCCTCTACTTTGTAATTTTTGTTTAAATTTAGTAAATTTTGTTTAAATAGCTATGTGTTATGTCTTTGTAGTTATCTATTTTAGTGTCTATGTATTTCTGGAGCTTTTCTCCTAAGGTCTCTGCTGAAAAAAGGGCTTTGACCCAGCTGGACTAACCCAGTCAACAAATGTCAAATAAATAAAGAAGTTTCCATGACTACATAGATGTCAGCATCTTACAGTGCAAGGAGAGCTTCAAGTGAGTGCATTTTCAGGTAAAGGCTCCTAGCATTAAGTAGCATGACATTCAATTTGCTTTTTGACAGATCTTTTATGTTGGAGGATTTGTCTTTAGGACATTGCCTAAAAAGGCAGAATGGGAGAAGCAAAAGCTTTGGCCAGAATCCTGAATCCTAGGGGTGACAAGTGGAGGCCATCTCTGGCAAAGCATCGAGGCCTGTAAACTGTGTCATCCCAGGCAGACAGATACTGAATCCCCTTGGAATGACACCAGAAACTAAGCCAATTGTTTAAGACAATTATTTTTTGTTGGTATTGTAGTATCATTCCAGGTGAAGGTAAGATGCTGCTTAGGGCTAGGGTCATATCTGCCTGGGACATATACTCAGAGCTCAATCGTGTCTGTTGTCATATAGTCCAGGAAGGTATTTCTCAAGTCATTTACACCAGCATGAACAATGACAGAGTCATACTTGTACCTGTTGTAGAGATACTTAAGTGCATGTGTGATGTAGTGGATTCTGGCAACTGACCGGGATCTTCTGCTTGTCGAGCCTGGTGAAGGGGACATCAGTGTGTCTCACAATTGAGCTGCCATTGTCTAATATGATTGGTTTATTGTTGTGCCTTATGGGCTGTGTTTGTGAGACAGTGGTGTGTTGTCTACTGCATGTGATGTGTTTGGTGTTGTATGTGCAATGTTTGTGAGAGTGTTTTGGAAGTCTCTGCTGTTTAGGTAAGTTTTTAATGAGTACCTCTGCAGGTGAAATTCACTGAACTAATAATGACAATAATTAGAGTTAGACATTTACTTCATTTCAAGTTAATAGTACTAATATTTAAAAGGATCCTTGATTGTCCCTGATTATTTCTGAATTTGTCCCTAATTCTATTGAGATGTGTCCCTGACTGGTTGAGGGGCGTGGCTGAGAGAAAGAAGAAGAAAGATAAAAATCACAGCACTGCAGGATAGTGAGGGGGTTGTGCACTCTGTCACATGCTGTGTGACCAAGGAGTGGCACAGAATATATCCAGCTGCGGGGGCGGGGAGTAGATGGAGGAAGACAGAGATTCCTAAATAAGTTCATGATTCCACAAATTACTGGAGAGGAGCTGGAGCAATGCAGAAAACATATTTTGAGGTGGAAGGTGGTATCTCTTATTAGGCTGTTAAAAGAACGCATGGTGCCATCAATGAATAAAGGTAAAGAAAGCTCCCTTTCTCAAAAGAAATGGTTAACATGGTGCTATTGCAGGCTTAATGCAGCTAGTTATACGAATACATTGTTTGCTTTATTAGAAACCAAAATTTATGCAAAGATCTGGTTACCGCATTAAAAAAAAAAAACATAGGTGGTTCAAAAAGAGAGTTCCAACAAATTTTTGAAAGGAAGACAGATGGGCCAAGATCTGTTTAGGCTGCGGTTAAATGGGCTAAATCCCTGGGAAATACCAGTGGGATATTATGTATAGAGCTAAGGAATGCTTTGGAATTAGTGGAGTTGAATCTTATATGGGATGCACTCCTGTCCTGTGGGATTGAAGGGCTCTTTCTTAAAAGAGCCAAATGGGATAGAAATGGCCAATAGCAGAGATCTGCACTTTTGGGCTAATATCACTACCATTTCAGCCTTCAAGGGAGTGAGGCATGGATTACCACTGTCCCTGACAGTGAATGTGTTAGCGACTGAAATGCTTATATTTCAGGCAAGAGCTAAGTTATGTTAGTATTGAACTTACCTTGTGGAATGGGTGTTACCATGTCTGGTTTTGCGGATGATTAAATGCTTTGCCTCAAGAATCCAGATACCACCTTTAATAAAATTTGGTAATCTATTGGTTCTGGTACTGAATTTGAAGAAGAGTGTGGTGGTGCTTTTGAATAGGGAATGTGAGATGGTATAAGAAAGGGCGTTTCTGAAAGGTATTTACATCACTACTAGATGTAAATATAGGGAGATTATCACTACCACTTTTACAGATTTATTGGATTTAAATCTGTAGCCTCCCTGCCTAGAAGTTAGCACTATCCTGATAAAATGGAAAAACTGCACATTCCTTTTATTTTAGGGATTAATGCCAAGAAAATGTTCTGCTTGCCAAAATTATTTTTATTGTAGACACTTGCTGCATTTATGTGCCAGCAAATATCCAGTAAAATACAAAGTATTGTAATGTTTTTTTGTATGGGATTCTCAGTGGCCCAGATGGTCAAGGAAGAAGCTGACTAACCATTTGTAAGGGTGGACTAAGCCTGCTATACCTTTTCAAATACATTCTCATTGTCTCCTTTGGTCAGTTACTTCAGGCTAGGGTAACAACTTCCCCTGTTTGGGTGCTACCAATGATTTTTTTATACATGAAAGCATGGCGACAGATATAATGTCAGGCTGAGGCAGGCGTTGGGATCCCAGAGGGATGTAGAGAAGATTATGGAGGAAGATTGTGTGTCAAAAAGATCCTACTCCTTTTGAAGAAGGAGTAAGAAGTGTGACCCACCGAGGTGTTAGGTGGAGTTGAGGAAGCTGCATTGAATCGATTGGATTAATGATGGTTATATATACAGACTGACTGAGTACTTTTATACCAGATATGTAAAACATTCGACACACGGCTCACTTTAAGTATCTGCAGATCCTCTAAAGAGGGCATTTAGGAAAGGATATTCCTGCGCCATCATTTGTACATCAAGAAAGGGGGATGACGTGTTTATGGAGAAACAGGAAATTACCCATATCTGTGTTAACAATGCCCTATTGGTAGTCCTCAGAAAAATGGGAGGGGAGATGACTCCAAAAAGAAAGAAGAGGAAGTTCTGTGGCTTACTAAAATGGCTGCTTGGAGATGGAGGGTGATTTTAAAATGGAGAGAACAGTCTTTTGTCCCTGTAGATGTATTTACAAGAAATAAGCTGATACGTCATTTGCAAAACATTCCATGCAGATTCAGGTGGGCGGGTACAAGGGGCAGGACTATGTTGGGGATGTACAGTTTCAGATATATATGGTGTGGTATGGCCCCCTAAATACAAGTTGTGTGCATCTGGATTTCTGGCTTCTGGGCACTGACAACCTGATATGTAAGATGTCTGCTGCTGAATTTAGATCATTGCGCGTTGTGGTAACTATCACATTAGTGATTATATTTGCATGCTAGAAGACAGAAGTTGGGATAATATATGCACTTTGTTTAGTATATGTATGTGTGTGTATATGTATGTATATATATTTTTATATTTTCGTATATACACAAATGTTTGCCTAATCAGAAGGCAAAGCATATGTTTAAAGATTTTTGGAATATTTTTTATTTTGTTGGAATAATCCAGTTTGAGGAATTATTTTATATTAACATTGTTTCGTGTTTGTACAGGATGTGACTGTCAAGTGATTAGATTTCTTTGACAGAAGCAAATGGTTTAAGAATTGGCATGTGTGTATTAAACATAATAAAGCTGCTTGAAAATTTATATATGTTTGCTAATCATTAGTTGATTAGTAGTCAGTGTAACTGAAATTGCTTCAATAAATATGTGACATACTTATGGTCATATACTGTTAGGGAACAGTATTGGAGTTTCATGGTTAGGGTGAGATAAATGACTTTATGTTTAGGGGGGAGGGATTGGGGTTTAGGGAGAGACTGGGGACTTTAGGGTTATGGAGGGGAGTGCTACAAATAGCGTTTGTGGCCAGGCTGGAGATTAAGGGTTACTGTAATAATTAGGGTTCTGTTAAGGATATGCAGTTCAATAAGGTCAGGTCATTACCTAGCCTAGAGGGGCTAGGTAATTCTCTAGGACTGGGCTAGGGGCAATAAAAGTGGTGTGAGGCAGTAGCATGTAGACACTTGTAGTATATGTGGAGTTTTACTTGCCAGAACAGAACCCTTTAGCTGACACATTCTTATGGGCACTCACAATTCTGAATAATTATTATCCACCTACTTTTTGGACTGAGTTTTTGTTTAAGAAAAACACTTGTCTACCAGATGTTTAAAATTAATTTTGTGTAAAACTTTTTTTTCAAATATTTGATTGCATTTCAAGCATGTGAAAGAACACCGAATGTCTTTGCTCTACAGGAAAACATAAAATGACTTTTCTGGTACTGTATGATTTTTAATTTTGTTTCATCAGCTATATCCCATTGATAATTCATCTTTTTCCTTTCTAATTTTACTGAGTTACATTTTCTTAATTTGATTCCTAACTTCACATACAGTAGTTCTGTATGAGCCATAGTAAGACAGAAGGACCTGTACTGTACTTCAAATAAATGTCGTGAAACCAAATTAGAACTGGTTTTGAACCAGTTTACTGTACACTTCTATTCACAACCTCACTAAAGCACAGCCAGCTGGTCCAAATTTTTAGTATGCAGAACAGTCACCCAAAAAGCATGAGTCTTAATTTTCATTCTTGTACATTACTCTCCATTCAAATTTCATAGGATCAATGAGCCATAGCAATGAGAAACTGATAAATTAATCTTTCACTGTAACATAAAAATGCATGATCAGTGAAGAAAAAAAATTGGTACAGTTTAAAGCTTATTGTAAAACGCACATGATTTGTGACGATGCAAGACTTAAAGAAATAATATGCTTTTCTACTCTTGTAATATTTTTCAGTAACCAAAAATAAAAAAAAGAATAACATTTAGATAATAGATAACATCAGGAATTACATCTGAATGCTACATTTATCTCTTGGATATATCAGCTGCATATATGAGCAGGTTTCACAAGGCTGGGTGTGATGAGTTATTACCCATCACTCCTTATACTGACATTCTACTTACTGCTATTTGTGTCAGCAGAAAAAAGACACAGTGTACTGCAGTGTCCTGCTTTCATTTCATAATTTTTTTCTTTTTCTTTCTCTCCCTACATTGATTTTTCAGAAGGACTCATTAGGCATAGACATCGGCAATTTGGTGCTATCCCCAGAACACTGCGGAGGTTCAATGACTACCAGTGTCAGAGAGCATGCATAGTGAAGGCTACAACTGTGGACCTGTTTTCTGAGAAAGTACTTCAGCCATGAGGCTGAGCGTTGGGTTGTACAATTACATGAACAGCTATTCAAAATATGTTTTGCTTTCTCTGTCTCCACTTATTTCTCTTCTCTGTCTTGCTTTCTCTGTGCCTCTTCTGCCTTCCTGCCTTTTGCTTTTTTTCTTTTTTCTCCTATGTGTCGTTCTAATTTGAATACAGTATGTGCACATTTAAGAAGTTAAGGTAGTTTAACTCAGAATTACAGCACAACTTGTATTTTTCCTTGCTCAGTGACTGCAACAACAAAGTAAAACCAATTGTCCCCACTACAGCAACAACTCAACAACTGCATTCTTTTTATTTATTTTATTTTTATTTTGCCTTTGATTACTGGGTTTGTCCAACTGGGTTTAGAGAAAAAACCCTTTCCAGCACAGGCTCAGGGGAAAAATTACTATATATTACAAATAGTTTTAAACAGACTTTCACTAATATACATGAACAGACATTAAGAAAAATAAATTATCGATTACACCTTCATTTGCTAATGAGATTATATTCATCCCTTATTTCACTTACCTCTTCCAATTTCTCCCACCACACCCTAAACCTATATCCTTCCACACTTATCATACCTCCAAGTCTATAACAAGAACATAACAACTTACTCTTCCAGAAGTATAATCTACCCTCCTCAGCCCTCTTACAGAGGCTATTCATACTTACGCTTCTACCACCCCTAACTTTAGCTTACCTGCTAACCGCCTATGAACACCCTATATATCCACACTTTCTCCACCCCAACGCACTATCTACCTCTCCTTCTCTACCTATTCTCACTAACCATGTTAACATAACATCTGCACCTAGCTATCTACTAGCAAAATTCCATAGGATGACCCACATTAGAAATGACTCTCCCAATCCCAGAAAGTCTCTAACTCTATATAGTAACTTCCCAAATCTTAGATTTCAAACACTACGCCTCTCTTTAAAAGATGGTGACGTTCTTCCAAACCCAGGCTCAATAACTGCTACTACCACTGAACTCCACAACCCCAAACCCCATCCTATGCATTCCTTTACTAAACCACCTAACTCACTCTTATTAGCTCACCTCAACATACGTAGCCTTAATAACAAAGTTGCACAACTCCATGCTCTCCTAGAAGTCTACTCCTTTGACATTCTTTGTTTAACAGAAACGTGGTTAAAACCTTCCACTAAAGACAATGAAGTCATCCCACCCGGTTATAATATTTTGCGACTTGACCGTACAACCAAAAAGGTTGGCAGTGTAGCTATCCTTTTTAAATCTGGCCTACAGATTACTACCTTTGACTATAAACCACCTCAAGTCTCCAGTGCTGAAATTCTTATTATCAAGCTTCAACTTAACAAATTCAAATCCATTTATATTATCTGTACCTATCTTCCTCCTGATAATAACATTGCCACAATAGAGAATATCCTCTGTTGGCTATCCCAAAATTTACCTCAAGAAACCATAATCCTAGGTGATTTTAACATTGATTAGAAGTGTTGTAGCAGTAGCTACCCTACAATCCATATAAACCTTTTTGGTTTTTCATAAACCATTACCTCCCCTACCAGGATAAACAAGCCTAATAAGAAAGAAAGTACCTTAGATCGGATTCTCATAAATAATCATCTCCAGACATATGAATCTGGAACCCTCCCTGATGATGTAAGTGACCACTCAATAACCTACATCATCAGGCATAAAACCAATCTACCTAACCCAACTATATCTAGGACAATTCGAACCAACGAAAAACTTCAACCCCGATCTCTTCCAAAGGGAACTAAGAGCATGTAACTGGCCTCCCTTAAAATACCTCTCACTGGAGGAAGCTGTCAATTACTTTAATTCTAACTTCTTAGCCATTCTAGACCACCATGCCCCAACGTGCTCTATAAGAATGAGAACTAAATCTGCCCCATGGCTTTCAAAAGAAACCAGGCAAAAAATCAAACTCAGAAATAAATACTGCAATAAATCTCGATCAGCTAAAAACCCAGTAGATCAATAAAACATCAGGCAACTAAGAAATGAAACTAAAAAAACTGTACTGTCTGACAAAAGAAACTACTACCTACAATTCCAACAGACCCACCATAATCAACCACAAAAGTTCTGGGCAAGTATTAATCAATTATTACACCCAGGTGAATCCATCACATCAAACCCACAAGGCACAGACCAAGAGAATCCCAAGCAGACTGCTAATGCAATTAATACCTTTTTCACTGAGGCCATTCAAACCCTTGCCAGTCAGCTATCCACTCAGGACTTACTTATATCCAACTATATCACTAACGCACCCCCTCCATTTCTCTTCCAACCAGTCCCAACTACATATATTCTTGCCCTTATCCAAAAACTTAAACCATGCACTCCTTCAGCAGAACTACCCACTGAATACCTATAAAAGGCAGCCAAATCTATTGCCTACCCCATTTCCATTCTTATCAATAGAACCATCAGTGAAGGACACCATCCGGGAAGGTCTCCCATATTATCCTCTTTCATAAGGGAGGTAACTCCACTGAACTCTCCAATTACCGACCCATTGCCCTACTGTCTCCCCTAGCAAAGATCATGGAAAAATGCATCCATAAACTCTCCCCTAGCAAAGATCATGGAAAAATGCATCCATAAACAATTGCTAGAATGCCTAATCCAAAATAACTTACTTTCCAACTCTCAACATGGTTTCAGACCTTCCCACAGCACTACTACTGCCCTCCTTTCCTTCACTCACTATATCAACAAAAACCGCAACCTCAATATGCTTTCCTCTGCACTGTTTATAGATCTGTCTAAGGCGTTCGATATGGTAAATCACCAGATACTTATAAATATCCTCAAATCTCTGTCACTAGATGCATTAGCTATAAAATGGTTCCAATCCTATCTGGACAACAGATAACAGGCCGTGCTTTGGCATAACATTCTATCTACCCATCTGCCTGTCAACAAAGGGGTCTCCCAAGGGTCCATATTAAGACCCCTCCAATTTTCTATATTTATCAACGACCTTCACCTAGCAATCCCCCAAGCTACATGCATACAATATGCACATGATTTGACACTTATATGCTCAGCCACATCAATATCTGAACTTCACTCCCTTACCCAAAAGGTCTTTAACACAGTCGAACTATGGTTTACCCGATGCTGTCACCTTCTAAACCCCAAAAAACTAAACTCCTCCTTTTCACTCCTACTTGTAAGTCCCCCCCCAATAGACTTCACAGTAACATCCAATAACAGTACTCCTATATCCCCAGACCTAACTACCAAACTACTAGGTATCACCATAGATAACAACCTTAACTTTGACACCCATATTAAAAATACCTTAAAATCTGTTAATAGAAAACTGGGCTCTCTCTACAGGATCAAACCCTTTCTCTCTCCTGCAGTAAGAATAATTATTGTTCACACTCATCTAATTTCTACCCTCCTCTATGCCTCACCCATATATACTAAAACAACCTTAATAAAATGGAAAACGCCTACAATAGCATAGCCAGATTTGCTACAGGTAACCCTTTCAGAACCCAGCACACTGTATTAACCTAAAGCAACTAGGATGGCTTGAATTACAAAATCAGCTTAAATTCCACCAACTTACCATTGCCCACAAAACCCTTTACCATCCTACCAATACCGCTATACTATCTACCCTCATTATCCCCTACAACAATGTAAAGACCTCACGTTCATCACATAGACTTCTGGTAAATATTTGTAAGTCAAACAGGGCTGGAGACTCTTTTCTCTAATGCTGTTGGAAAATCCTGGAACCTCCTTCCTAGCGAACTTTCCTCTGTTCCTTCTATATCACTCTTTAAAAACAAACTGAAACTCTTCCTCAGAACACACTGCTTGTGCCCCTGTACCAAACCTGACTATCTACCACCTCTCTTACTTGGATCTCCCTGCTCTCCTCTTCTCAGTGTTCTTGTTCCTTTTCTTAGTAACAACTGACCTAGACCTTTCTAGATATTTCTACTTACATCCTCAATTTCATTAAGGAGACTAGTTTTTACTCTTATCCTGATTATTACAGCTCCTACTTTTTGTCTTCCATCTTTATGTCAACTTGTTTACTAATATATTGTCTAACTCAGCTGCTATCTTTTTACATGTTGTATTGCAACTACATTTGTATTGTACTAATTGTATTTGTATATTTAGCACTATGCTATGAACAAACAACCTCTGTGATTATTCCCTGTTCTTTACCTGCAATGTTCAACATACAAATTAATCTTTTGTATAATGTGATTGTATTTTGCTTCCTCGGAGCTTATCTCCCCGGGCCTCTACTGAAAATGGGCATATATCATGTTAGACTAGCCCAGTCAACAAATGTAAAAAAAAAATAAATAAATACTGAATAAAGGCAAACTGCTAAGGTATAAAATATGCATCAATAGATGTTGAACAGTGAGCATTTGAAAAGGTGGATAGGGGGTTGTGAAATGTACCATGTGATTAGTGCTTAGGAATTCAAATAAATGGAGGTGAGCAAAGGAACTAGGTAGGAAAAGAAAATGTTAATATTGTAGTTAAATGGTGGTATATAAATCAGGGTCACTGAAAATTATATAAATGGCTATCAAAGATTATGTTAGAAGTATAAATGTAGAGGGTGAGTAGTGTGATAAAACTATGTATATGGATTGGAGATGCTATTAAAATAATCAAGTATTAGTGAATACAAGTTGTGGGCGGCCACGGTGGTGCAACAGTTAGTGTTGTCACCTCACAGCAAGAGGTTCTCTGGTTCGATCCTTGGCTGGGATGCCTTCTGTGTGGAGTCTGCATGTCCTCCCTGTGGTCGCGTGGGTTTCCTCTGGGTGCTCCAGTTTCATCCGAAAGACATGCTGTAGGTGGTTTGGACACTCTAAATTGGCCCTAAGTGTGAGTGTGTGCATGTGTGTGCCTTCTGTGGAAGGTTGGGCGCTGGGCTGGCAACTCAACACTGTAAAACTCCACTGCCAATCATGAGCGGACAGGTGATCCGCTGTGGTGACCCCAAAACAGGAAAAGCCGGAAGAAGAAGAAGTGAATACAAGTTGTGGGGCACATGATTCTGAATGAAGGGAAATGGAGTAATGATATTTATTTTATTTGTCTGTTAACACAAAAATATAAATAAATAAATTGAAGTTGTTAACCGGGGTAGAGCACTGATCCAGTCAGACTCACTACAGTCTCAGTCCAGTGAAAAAAACACAATAAATAGATATATGACATTATATACAGAGAGAATGATAAAATACAATATATACATGCGTATATTACGTGACTATTATAATGAATGTGGCAAGCTGAAGAATTTAATTTCAAGCTCCTTTTTTTCCAAGTTTGTAAAGGATATACAGACGCACAAATGCAGTCACAGAATTCCACAATTGTGCATCTGTGTATGGCAGATAAAATATAATACTTTTAAACATTTATTACTTAAGGAAGAAGATTATTCTTTAAAAGAAATCAGATTTTATCAGAACATAAGGAATATTTTTGAATAACAATTATTTTGTGTTTAACAAAGAATATAACCAGCAATTAGGAGGAGTTGTCATGGTTGCCACTACACCTATTTTTTTTTAGTTTAGTAATGGCTTATTGGAAAAAATGTATTTATAGAAATGCACCATGCGATTATCTTATCTCTGTTTTTCTGTATAGAAAGAAAACGAAGTAAAGCTACATTAATTAATTCAGTGGATGAACAGAAATACTGACTTTTTATGGTTTACCAGTTTAAGTGACAATGTAATAGTTTGGGTATTATCATTTTCAAAGATTTTTTAAGAATGGATTTTAAAACAAATAAATTTGAAAAATATAGCTAGTAATCCTTTATTACATTTCACTAGTATCTACTCAAGGTATTTACAATCTATCGGTATAAATGACAGTGCATTTGGATTATGAATTTAACATCCAATTATATTGAAGTAGCAGAAGCTTTAAATGATCTGTTTACTAAATTTAGAGAAAGAGGTTATCCAGAAGAGATGATTCATAAAATCAATAAGAAATTGAATAATAGACAATAATATGAAGGTATAAAAAGCAAATAGGACTGAGATGCAGATAACCAATAAAATATAGTGATGTAGTAGTATGTTAAGTAAACAGTGAAAATATAAAGCACATTATCAGGAATAATTCAATAACTGAAATATCAACATAATGTATCTACAAAAGATATACTAATCTAAAACAGCTTTTTATAGTGTTTCTAGCCCTTCAAAATATGACAGTATAAAAAGTCATTGATAAAATAGCAATAAATGCAGAAAAGGTAAGGATCTAGCCTAATTTTTCTAGAGGTGGAGCAGGAACCTTGGGACTGAAAACCAGTGAGAAGAGTTCCTTGCAGAGATGGACAGACATCTGATAAGCCAATGTAATCCTCCGATGTAAATTCAGATGCCTGTCCATATTTCTGATAATGTTCAAGCTTTAAGTAATGATTTCATGTTTGCACTAACATGTCATACTATTTGTCAAATTATCATAATTGCATTTCAAATTATTTTGATTATATTTCTACATGTATAACGTGATACGTTTTACATAGGAAAATAACCAGGAAATCCAGAATCAGAATTTACAAGCACTTTTATGCTGTCAAACAAAAATGAGACAATGAGCTAAATGTAAGATTTATTTATTTATTTTATTTTCAGTTTGATTACCGGGGAAGTTCACTGGTCCAAGAAGTGTCCATTTTCAGTGGAGGCCCGGGGAGAAAAGCTCCATGAACAGTATAATACAATATAGGTTACAAAATGCAAATAAAGGTTGCAAAGTGAAATACCATACAGTATAGGTTGCAAAATAGAAAATAAAGGTTTACAAAGTGAAATACAAGAGTAGGGTTCATACATTCGAGAGTTGCAGAGTGTAATATACATTATGAGACAGTTTAACAACTTGACGACAGAGTGTTTTTTTTTTTTTGATGAAACAATATTTACATGCTTGGAGTGAATTAAAGTCTGCTAGTTCTGGATCTTTTGAGAAATAAGAATAAGTATAAGAGTTTAGTGGAGTGGGGGTAAGAAGAGCTTAGTGGGGAGTCCCTAGAATTTAAGTGGGGTGAAAGCAGATGAATTTAATTGGCAGATAAAGTTATACTCATAAGTTTCACAGGTTTGAATGCAGCAGTGAATTATAAATGTGTATCATTCACAAACCTCGGCCTTAATACAATGACCATACCAAATTGCCATAAACTGCATAATGCTTTGCATGGAACAAAACACATAAACCAATATAATCTGCAACATTCATAGAACACTCATCAATCACAGCAGCACTGGGGAGCACTCACTCTGGCTTCAATCCACAGCATAAAATCCCATGCAGTACTGTCCTACACTGCTCATGCCTAACATTAGGTACTTGCCATTAAAGGAGAAAATGGGGAATTTTCTCAGAATGGAAAACTGACTTTGATCAAACATACTAATACTATAAAATGTACTCAAAACGTGGGAGAACAGAGAGCTAATACAATCACCATTGCCAAGGAAATGAAGGCTGGCTGTGTTGGCTTTAAATAAGTCTATCTGGGCAATGTTTATTAAAAAAAAAGAATAAATAACAGACATTGTAATGTTTAAAGTCATTATACAGTCAAAACAAAATATATTTTCTTTTACACAGGATACATTCAAAATACACTTTAATGTTTATTTTAGTGTCCATTTGCTAATATGAGTCATGTGATAAAGTACATTTAATTGTATTTTTAATGTTATGATTCTGTCTGATAAAGTCTTTAATAGAACGTAAACGTTTTTACCAAAGTTCACAATAGGCCAGATTCATTAAGGTTTCCACACTTAATCTAACCTTTCTGAATGAAGAGACAGCACAAGGATTTTGATAGGGTTTCTCTTGAATTCAGAAAGTATGCACTCTGTGGTAACATTTATGAATCTGGGCTTGTAACTTTACAAGTTTATTTTGAATGGAATTCAGCTATTTTATTTTCCACTGTTTTGTTGAATTTATCTTTGTGGTTACTTTAAAAAAACACAATATAATATTCTATAAAATGTAATCATATTCACTCTAAGAAGCATACACTATACAGGTATACTGGTGGACCATTTTTCTTCTTGCTCATGTATGAGAAATTGTAGCCGCATCCTCAAATATTAAAGCTGTAGTGTATGTGCTTTTACAGTAAAATACAGACAAGCAATTAAAACCTGATATTCTTTTCCAAAGACTCCTAGCTTCCGGGACTGCAGTTCACAATGGCCAGACATCTGAATTTACATTGAAGGACTATATTGGCTTATCAGATATCTGTCCATCTCTGCAAGGAACTTACTGTTTTCCAGACCCATGGTTCCAGCACTGCCTCTAAGAAAAATTGATTAGATACTCACCTTTTCTGTAACAAAGATTGGAGATGAAGAGAAGAGGTATATCAACAAAAACAAACACAGCTTTATTCCAGAGTAAGATCACACCATCAGGGTATTGTACATGCTTAAATATCTTCTCAAATAGCCTTCAGCTGTTCCTGCTTCTGCACAATGTCCATGATATTAGCTCATAAGGGTTGTATATTCCTGGTGCAATGTGTGCTTTTCTGAGAAGTTTTACAGGATTGACCAACAAGTTTTTCATGTCATTTGGAAAGTGAACCCTTTCTATTGAATGCACTTTCTATGCACAACAGAGCTGTATCTGTCCCTCAAACCTCTTAACTGTCTTGATTTCATCGAATGTCCCTGGCTTCAGTTTGTTCTTCTGAAAGTTGTCTTTCTGCCAAATTGTTGAGGATTGCTGTCACTAAATAGAGAAGAGATTTATGATTCAGACTTCATATTCTTTAAAATATGAATATGAGACCTGTATGAAACTTTTCCTATTTTTAGCCCTTTGTCCCTTATTATTTTATGGCCTCTTTGACGAAGACATTGAGACCTATGCTGTCCCTGTTGCTCTGCATTCATCTCAATTATTTGCCTTATTTTGTTCTTTCTTCTTCAGCTAAGAGGCAGATAAGTATGACTGTTGACAATGCATGCTAATGCCAGTGCAAAATGGTTGTTCTAGTAAGTTGTGAATATATCACTTTCAAAAGAATGCTAAAAAAGTAGTCACAATGATATTTATTCAAACAGTTTAAATAAATGTAATTTTGATTAATTTTATGTTGGTCTTTTTCAGTGAATTAATTCATAGTTTAGTGCATTGGCTACTTGTTTGGTGTCCTTTCATTGAGAAGTTCTAAGTATATAAGGATAATATGGAAAATCTGTGATGTTGGGCCTTTATTCCCTTTTTCTTCTTTAGCTTTCTTCCTAATTCTTCATTTAAATGTTTGTGCGCAATGGCTGCTTAGCTCAGTGGATTTCAAAAATTATGTGCCCATACCTCAACAAGTCCAAGATTGTACCTTACTTTTTTGGTCTGTTGCTCATTTTCTGGCATTTCAGTGAGGACTAATTTAGACATCATGCCCTTCACACAATGAATACTAATACAAACCATGTTTTTCTGGTAGTATTTTATTGGGTCTATATCAGTTCATTGAAAGTTCATTGCTGCAAACCTTCACTCATCAACCCTAATACAGTGAATGTTCACTTCAACAAGTGACTTACCCAGGAAAAGGAATGAGTTGCCCAGCATTCCAACTGTCACACAAAGTGCAATATGTCAAACTCACACTTGTGGGGGCTTTGCCCCCTACACCCCCCTATATATATATATATATATATATATATATATATATATATATATATATATATATATATATATGTATACCAACTCTGACATCACACTAAAGTGGGGAAAAGGGCAAATTTCTTATGATGGCCAACTCGTTCCTTTCCCTGGACAAGTCATTCGTTGAAGTGAACGTTTGCTGTATTAGTCCAAAAGAAGCACAATGTCAAAATACCTAAATATTAGTACCATTGTAGGTTAATTTAATGGTATTAACATTTAGGTATTTGTATATATAGTCTTATTTTTTTATTGTTAGTTATATTTATGAATTTTTATACATACATTTTTTGCATGCATATTTATATTTTTCATATATTTATATAAATATATATATATATATATATATATATATGTGTATATATATATATATATATATATATATATATATTTATATTATTACATATTATATATATGTATATATATATATATATATATTTAAATAATTCAGATGGCTTTTTTGCAATATTTGTTTATAAATTATTGTAGTTGTTTATATGCTGTGGATAGAACAATGTAATTTTTTAGCTGGGTTTCTGTTTTTAGGTTTATAGAGTTTTGAGCTGCTTATATCAACTAATTTTAACATTAATTAAATGTAATTAGATTGTAATTGATCAATTATTCCATTAAGTGTGCATAAAAGTTTTACATTTGGGTGTTTGAATTTGTCTGAAGAAGTCTGATGATGGTCACCAGACAAAAGCGCTTACTTTTGTTTAATAAATCGCTTGGTTGTACTTCTGGTTTCAAGCCGTTTGTGCTTCTTTTGGATTATTTGTTTTTTCTAAGTACTGGTCTTTTTAGTTTGCTGTATTAGGATTGATGAATGAAGGTTTGTGGAAAAGAACCTTTGATAAAGTGATATAGTCCCATATTTTAAGTCTATAACAACAATATGTAAGATCTTTCCATGACATTGAGTGCCTTCATTATTTACCTGACTTTTTTCTAGATTCTTCATCCAAGAGAGGTTGACAGCCAGTGTTGCTGGCCACACTGTTTTATGCAGCTTTGTGTTCTGACCTCTTAGCCGTTTCTGATATTTGCCATAGTTTAATTGGTTTTCTCCTCATAAAATGATTGCATTTTTGGCAAATAGGTTAGGATTGCCAGATTTGTTAACTCAGATTTCATAAATTTCAGGCAATGTAATATGTTGCATTTCTGAAAATTTCTGTTCTGCTACTGTTTTCTGTAATGCTTCACGTTTGTTGATCTCATACTTGTACAGTTTCTGGGATACATACCTGTCTCTCCATCATTTCCTGTTTATATCACAGGCAGGGTTTAAGTCTTTAGAATGGGTAATTCTGGTGCTGTTTCTTTTGTAGATATACAGGATGTCCATTAGAGTGGGGTCTGACAATGTCCTATATTCCAGGCATAGGTCTCCCCTCAAAAGTCTGTAGGAGACAGAATAAAGGGATAGGGCCTTGAGGCAACATGAGTAGGACATTTTACTTACTCCCTGTATTCTTTTAGTGATGAACCTCTGTGGACATTCCAGTTCATGGATATGCCTGGTTAAGTGCATACTAAAGGGCGCATTGTACTCATCAGACCTATCACTGAGTACAATGCCTGGTTAGTTGCATACTAAAGTGGGCATTGTACTCAATAGGTCTGATGAATGCCAAATCCAGTGGAACAATGACTTCCTTATACCTAGATGCCATACCTTTGTCTATAAGTTGTGTAGAGACATGAGGAGCAAAGGCTAGATTTACTGTCTGTGTGTTTCTAAGTCCCTGATTACTGGGTAAACACTAAGGGGTGTGTTGTCAATATGCTAGTTACCAGGAGTGGATGACTTCCCAAATGATACTATTATGAATTTCTTGGCATTTAGCTTTAGTCTATGGCTCTGATACCAACTGCCTGTGTGTCAGCCCTTCATGGAGAACATTTATGTCACTGTGTGGGATTCAATAACAGCTTCTAATTTTCAGTCATCTGTAAATTTAGTCGGCCAGTGATCAATGATATTGGCCTCGACTTCAGAGAAATAAAGGCCAAAAAGTAGCTGTCCAAGGACTGATCCCGGAGGGACTCCACTTGTCCACTTGTGACTGGCCTCTTTGTAGAGGTGGGCTCCCCTGTTCTAACTTCCTGGAGCCTGTGTATGAGCCATTTGGCAATCCACTGGGTGACATACGGGTTTGCACCCAACCTCCTGAGATAGGTACTTAATGGATATTTCTTAAAAGGAATGTCTGAAAAGTTTATTCCATGTCTAACTTATTTGTTTCAAAAATAATTTGAGGAAACATTTGTTCACAAACTGTAAAAGAAAGCTAAAATAGTTCCTGTTTTGAAAAGTAAACCAAGATATATTGTGGAGAACTATGAAGCTATTAGTTCATATGATCATATGAAGTTATTAGGCTATTGGCCCTGAGGCCCTTACAAGCCTAGTCAAGAATTTAGCCCATGTTCCCGCAAGTCAGAACCTTATGCCACTGTCCAGCAGGGACATAGGTGGAATCCCAGGGGTGTATTTTCTGTTACCCATCCAGTTATCCAGGTTGCGCTTAAAAAGGCTTTATGAGGTACTCTGTCTTACATGGAGAGGGAGTCTATTCCACAAAAGGGGGAGTCTCTGGGGCAGAAATCTGTCCTGCCAACAAGTTCTGTTGATGTCGCAGACCAGGTTGAGATCTCACATGTGGGTTACTCGAGTGGAGCTTGACTTACGGATATGCAGGAGTCCCATCAGGGCAGGGTCTGAGACTGCTTTGTATGCCAGACAGAAGTCACCTCTGAGAAGTCTGTAGGAGACTGAGTAGAGGGACAGGGCTTTTAGCCTATCTGTTTAGGGTAGATGTTTGAGGCCCTGGATTCTCCGGGTGAGAAATCTCTGTGGTCTCTCTGCTGCATGTGCTTTGTGAGGTACATGCCGAAAGGGGCATTGTATTCAATAATCGGTCTTATAAGGGAAGAATACAGGCATGCTATGACCACCTTGTTCCTTGATGAGATACCCTTACTAACGAGGTGGGACATGTAGAAAGCGTTCTGTACAATGGATGCAATATGGTGGCCAAAAGTCAGTTTGCCATCAACCTGGGTTCCCAAGTCTCTCATTACTGATTGCTTGCTTAGTGCCTTATTATCAATGTGATCATTTGTGGGGACATCATTCTCCCCAAAAAAGATGATGCATTTTTTGGCATTCAGTTTAAGGCCATGTTTCTGGCACCAGTCATTTGTTTGGGTGGGACTCTACTGGAGGATATCCACATCACTAAGGGAAATTATGACAGCACCCAGGTTGCAGTCATCTGCAAACTTGGTCAGCCATAGCCCACTAGATTTGGCTTGCACTTCTGAAAAGTATATCCCAAACAGCAGAGGAACCAAGACTGATCCCTGGGGTACACTGCTTAATATGGGTCTACTAGTTGAGCTGGCTTCCCCTAGTTTGACTAGGTGGGTTCTATCAGTGAGCCAGTTTGCTACCCATCTGGTAACATATGGATTGATGCCTAGTTGAGAGTGTTTATCTATTATACCTAAGTGGGGAATAGTATCAAAGGCCTTGGCCAGGTCAAGGTAGGTGGTGTGCACTGTCTTCCCCTCGTCGATGGCCTTGGTGACTGTCTCAAAGAAGTTGACCAGATTTATTAGGCATGACCTCCCCTTGACAAAACCAAACTGTATGGGATCATGTGGCTGGATGTTGCCAATGTCCTTGTTAATGAGGTTCATGATAATCCACTCCATGGCCTTGCAGATCAGGCTAGTTAAGCTGATGGGTCTATAATTTCCTGGATCGGTGGACATTCCACCTTTGTGCAAAGTGTTGACAGTAGCTCTCCTCCACTCGGCTGAAACAAAGCTGCTACTCAGGATCTGGTTGAATAGGGTGCCTAATGGTGCTGCAAGTTCCTGCCTGAGTTCATGTGGGATGCAGCCTGGGATGTTATTGGGTCCCGCGGAGGCTATATTTTTTGCCTTTGAGAGGGCAGTGATGACTTGCTCCCTAGAGATAAGAGGAGGGGGCAGGTATTGGGGTTGTCCTGATTTACTGATGTCGGGGACAGAGGAGTGACATTTTCACTGAACCTGTCTGCCAGCAGGTTGGCTATACCTACAAGGGTTGTGTATGTGGTTTCCTTGACCACCAGTTCTGAGCAGATCTGGGTACTTCCTTTGAGATTGCAGACATATGTGAAGAAAGCCTTATGACTGTCTTTAGTAGATGTGGCCAGTTTGGACTCGAAATTTGCTTTAGAGGATTTCACTAGTGCTCTTATTTGCTTGTTCAGGCTAAGGAGAGATTGCTTCCAAATAGACACCTGCTCTTTCTTGGTCCTGGACAGCAATTTTTTCCTTTTATTATACAGTTTATTGTAGACATCCACCAGACAGGTTTATTCTTCCTTGAGGAGAATGATTTTGTCCTGTCGGGTATTTCTGATTCCATACAGCTATATAAATGCTCATATAGTACATTGGTGTAAGTTTGGATGTATGTGCCAGTTTCTGTGGAGGGGGAGGAGGCTATGAAGTTGTTTATACCTTCCCTCAGGAGGTTGTAGTCAGCTTTGGAGAAGTTTTTTTTTATTTGACCCTAGCTAGGGGGGTGTCCGGAGAGATGGTGACTTTGAAAGTGACTGCTTTGTGGTCGGATCTTACCAGGGATGATGACACTGTACAGATGCTGCAGTGGTTACTCATGTTGGTTAATACCAAGCCCAAGATATTTTCACCTCTTGTGGCATGTCAACCAACTGGTCCGATGCATTTGCATTGACAAAATCAAGGAATCTCTGGGCATTTGTCTTTTGGCATGAGTATTTCTTTCAATCTATGGTTGGATAGTTAAAGTCATCAAGGATCAGGGTAAAGGGTTGAATCTTGATAGATTCAAAGAGGTCCAGATAGGTGAAGTGTGCATCTTGATTCAGAGTTGGAGGCCTGTAGCTAGCTATGATTTGAATAGGGGTCTTTTCAATTGTTAACTCTACCTAGAGTATTTCCTTCGCATCATACTGTTTGGCCAGCCTACAGGTGTGTATGTCTTTTACATGTATTGCAACATAACCTCCTTTTTGTTTTGCTGCCTATGGCTTGTGGTCTGATCTAATGATAGGATGAGTAACCTGGTATGGCTGGGGTGCTCTCCGCACCTTTGAGTCAGGTTTCTGTGACTGCACAAATGTCAGTTTCTTCCAGGGTTAAGAATGCTTGCAATGAGTGCAGTTTCATGTTTGGACTCCTAGCATTTAGCAGCATAACCTTTAATTTATGTCTTGATGAAGTGTTCATGTTGGTAGTTTTGACCTCATGGCATTGCCTAAAAAAGGCACTATGGGGGAGGCAAGAGCCTATGCCAGGAGCCTAAAGCCCAAGGGAGACAGATGCAGGCCACCTCTGGCAAAGCATTGTGGCTTGTCAATCATGTCATCCCAGGCTGTCAGGCACTGGATACCCTTTGAATGACACCAGAAACTAAGCCAGTTGTTAAAGTCAATCACTTTCTGTTTGTATTGAGGCATCATTCTGGGTGATGGTAGGATGCTGCTTAAAGCTAAGGATATACCTTCCTGGGACACATACTCAGTGTGGTCAGTCATGTCTCTCTTCATCTAGTCCAGGGAGGTATGTCTCAAGTCATTCACTCCAACATGGACTATGACAGAGTCATAACAGTACCTGTTGAGAGGCCCGAGTGCATTAGTGATATGGCAGATTCTGGTATCCGACAAACAACTAACCGTGACTTTCTCTTTATCCAGCCTGATGAGGGGCACATCTTTGTGTCACACAATGGAGTCTCCTATGACTAATATATTGGGTTTATGTTTAGGCCTTAGTGGCTGTGACACACAGATGTATGGACTATGTGTGGTATGCAGTGTAGTGGGCAGTGGAGTTTGCATGTGTCTATGCCTGGGAGGTCTCTTGTTTGGGTATTCTTTTGTTGAGGGCCTCTGCATATGTGGGAGTATGTTGTGCAGGTATGAGTGGTATCTGAGGTGTGGTGTTCATGTTGCCAACCTTCTCAGTGCCAGATATACTGGTTTGTGGGGGAGATAGCAATGACACTAGTTGCTTGATTTGCATCTCTCACAAATTGTGTTCCTACGTGGTAGTAGTAGAGGGTTGTCCGTGTACATGAGGCAGTTGCTACACTGTCTCAGGATGCCCATATTGACCAGATTGGCAGGAGAAAATGTAGGAAATTGTCCATCCATATTTGTTGGAAATTGAAAGAGCTAAGAGGGTAAAGAGAGGGAGGTCTACGAGTAGTACTACCAGATGATAACACAAGTGCTACTAAGGGAAAATTTGTAGCTGGAAAACCTCAAGAAGGGTTAAAAATCATGCGGCTGAAGCTCGGGATTCTGCAGACCTGTATCTAGACTATGCTACTCATTTGTAAGGTTATGAACCCAGTAAGAAAAAACTCACAATGAAGCACAGATTAATCACTTATAGTCAAAAGAATAGCACTTGCAGTATGAAAAAATACAGTTAAACAGCAATGAAATGCAGTAAATTGCAGTTAAACAGTAATGAATTGCAGTAGATAATTAAATATAGTTAATCAGGACAGTAGCTCACAAGTCACAACAGTAACAGACATCACAAATAAAGTGTAATAAATACGGAAAACTAAATGCAGAAGAATGCTTAAGCTCAAACAGCAAAATGAATTAGAAAGAGGTACATTTTTTTTCTTTTTTTTTTGTGGTAGAAAGTGAAGAGACAGAAGATAATGAGATAATTCAATATTCAGAAGTTAAAGGGGTGGGCCTTTACTAAGTTCTCACTATAAGCAGTAGAATGAGCTGATGTAATGCGACTGGGGGAGTGTCCAGTATCAACATTATACTAGAGGTGGGCAACTCAAAGCCACCAAGACTTAAGAGCACCACAACAGCTGGATGGGTGGGTGGGACTAAAATGTAGTTGTCCAGATTACACAGATATACAGTAAAACAGAAGTGAAGAAACAGTTGAAAATAAGTACTTATCTTTTTCCAGTATCACAGCAGAGCAAATGGCAGAAAGCCTCACACTGCAATTTTGAACATCTTGAGCAAATAAGTACAACTGGTTTAAAACACTGGCTAGATTAAACTAGACTGATTCTTTCTACCACAAAAAAACAGCTAGATCTCTCTAGACAATAGATTTCACTACAAACTCAAAAGGTCACAAACAGTAACAGATATTCAGCTCTGAAAGACAGGAGAATAAAAACAGTTGCACAGATTACACAGATATACAGTAAAACAAAAATGTAGAAGCAGTTGAAAATAAAAACTTATCTTTTTCCAGTATCACAGCAGAGCAAATGGCAGAAGGCCTTACACTGCAGCTTTGATCAGCTTGACCAAACTGGTTTAAAACACTGGCTATTAAAGGCAGAGAAACAGAAACCAGCCCAATTATCCAATCAAAAATAACAGTGTTCCAGGAATGCTTTTAGTTAGATCAAACTAGACTGATTCTTTCTGCCACAAATAAAACAGCTAAGCCTGTCTAGACAAAAGATTTCACTACAAGCTCAAATGGTCACAAACAGTAACAGATACTCAGTTCTAACAGACAAAAAAGGAAACTAAAACCAATTTCACAGATTACGCAAATATAAAGTAAAACAGAAGTGCAGAAATGACTGAAAATAAGCACTTATCTTTTTCCAATATCACAGCAGAGCAAATGGTAGAAGGCCTTACACTGTAGCTTTGATCAGCTTGACCAAATGACTGGCATATTGGGTAAGTGCTTTGAGAGGACACTGTGGCTTTCCTGTAAGCAAGATCTGGATTTTAGCTGTGATATATATATCAACATGGATTCCCTCCAAGGAGATCCTTTGTCACTAATTTAATAGGTTTTAATGAGTAGATTGATGGCTCATTGGATAAATACAGTGGCCACTCATGTTGTGTTTTTGGATCAGGCTAAAGCTTTTGACTCCCTCTAACATGAACCAATTAGAGAACCGATAACTCTGACTGTGTAGCTAAATAGGCATCCAAATGGCTTTTGGGTAGAACCTACAGAGTGAGGCATGTTAATTATTGTAATACTTTTCTTATTGACTGCTTCTATAAGGAACATGGGGACTAGACCAGGGGTAAATTTACATTTCCTACCACTTGTTTTATTTGAATAGGGTGAGGGATGAACTCTTCAAGAGCCTGTTTCATAGTGTGAGTATCCTTTGGGACATGTATCTATCTCTCTAGTATGTTCTGTTTATGTCTCAAGTAAAGTCCAGATCCCTGGATCTAGTGTTTTTGGTTCTCCTTTGGAAAAAGTATTAAAACGTATGTAGGTAAACAACAATAACTTTTGTATTAACATATATAGTCATCAGTAACAGAATATACACAATACAATACTTTGTTCTAAACATGACAAGCAAACCTAAACAGATAAAACTGGACTATACATGCACATTGGGATAAAGTAATGTATTAATTAAAATAATATATTGACATAAACCTTTACTTATGTGATGACCTTGTAGCAACTAAAATGATACTATATCAAACAGCTTTTTATGACTAAGTGCAATTCCTGTAACTATATTTGATGTTCTGTAATCATAAAGTGAAATAATAAAAGTTATAAAAGGCATTTAGCATCTTGGTAGAAGAGGTCCTGTTTAACAGTTACAGTAGGATATAAATATCACAAGAATAGACAATATCTACCTCCATCTCTGAGTGAGAGGGCTAGCAAATTAGTAAAGACAGAATAGGCATGTGCAGACCTCTGAATCCCAGTAAACTTGACATTTTAATTGCAAAAAGAAATGTTACTTGCATACATTCTCACTAATGGACAATTGAAATGATAGTAATATGGAACATATCATCTAATACAGCAGTCTGGATAGTTAGAGCTACTGTAAAAACCCTACCCATAGCTCTACTCAATGAAAATACTTTGTACCATGGCATTGCTCTACCTTTTTCTCTCTCTCTCTTTCTCTCCCCCCCCCTCTCTCTTTTTTTGAGCTGAACTTAATAGATGAGCCAAAATATTCAAAACAGACCTTCAGGCCAAAGAATTAATTTCAAACCACAGCCCATCCATTCCTGGGTTTGTTAAAAACCCCTTTACCTCTGAGCATTCATCATATAATATATGTCTATGCAAATTTCTACCTAAAAAGAGTAGTTTGCTTGTACAACTCCAAATTTCTACATTTAAGAAATGTCATTACTTTGTATAACAACTTCGAGCAATTTTATCTGTGCTGAACAAAATTAAGAAATACACAAGTACACTAGTACACTTATGTGGTTGCAGAAAAATCAAATTTGTTAATACACAGATTTCAAGGAGCAGACTAAGTTAATGCTGAGTGCTAATATTCGTTTACCTTTTTATACCCTGCAAGCATATTAAATAACAATGCAAAATCATAGTATAGTAATATCAGCAATTCTAATGCACACACTTTGGAGCATTTTCATTAGTCTAGCTGTGTATTTGGCCATCCTGCTTACTACCAGTAAGATACAACATGGTTCCTACAGCAGATTCATATAACTGTTTCTTTTTACTGTCATTTTTAATTAAAGAATTACTTGGTCAGTCTAATTACCTGATTAACAAATGTAATCATTATTAACATGACTATGAAACCCTCACATATAGTTTCTATATCTATCTATCTACCTCTGTATCTATTTATCTATCAGTCTAGCTACCTATTTATTTTTCTTTAGCTATCATCAAGAGTTTTTCAAGGAATCAGCAAAACCTTTTTATGAGTGACATTACCTCTTTCTGGAAACTTTAACAATATAAATAACATTTACAGTCCTCCTGGGTTGATGCAGCAGTAAGTCTGTTTTCAGCAGTTTTGACTACAAGTAACAATCCATAAGCTTGGCATTTCTATTTATCATAGGTTTCTTATTATGTATTTTTCTCACTTAATACATGCTGATTTATTCTAGAGAGCACAGTACATATTGTGATCTGAACTGTCTTAGGCAGAGTGAAATTATTAGTCTATATCCTTTCTTTGTGTTAAGCTTGGTATGCAAACTCAGTATAACGTGTATGAATATATTTATTGTTGTGCATAATCCTTTGAGATATACAACTTCCATGAGATTTGTTTGCATCTAGAAATCCTAAAGGTAAATCCACTGATTTTTTTCTCAAAAGTGGGTGGGAGTCATAAACATGGGACTCAACATGTATGTTTAATGTGCAGAAAAAAGGCCTTTAAAAGGCTACATCTGATACATGAACAGTAGAGCAGCAGAGTTACAGAACATACCTGCTGCTACAGTTCATGCAACACTACAGCTGGGTTTCAGAATGTGTATGCTTCTATGATTGATGCGGCAGAGCAGCCGGGTTACAGAACATACCTGTTGTTACAGTTCATGCACCACTACAGCTGGGTTCCAGAATGTGCATGCAGCTATCATTGATACAGCAGAGCAGCAGAGGTACAGAACATACCTGCTGCTGCAATGCATGCAACACTACAGCTGGGTTACAGAATGTGCATGCTGCTATGATTGATGCGGCAGAGGAGCAGGGTTACAGAACATACCTGCTCCTACAATTCATGCAACATTCCAGTTGGGTTCCAGAATGTGCATGCTGCTATTATTGATGCAGCAGAGCAGCAGGGTTACAGAACATGCACCCTGAAATGATTCATGCAATAGTACAGCATGGTTACAAAATTTATTTATTGCTATTGTTCATGCAGCAGTACACCAGGGTTATGCTATGATTCATGAACAGCAGAGCAAAAGGGTTACAGGACCTGCATGCCGTTGCTATGATTCATGAACAGCAGAGCAGCAGGGTTATAGAATGTGCATGTTTCTGTGATTCTTGAACAACAGAGCAGCAGGGTTACAGAACATACATGCTACTGTGATTCATGAACACCAGCGCAGTATGGATACACAATGTGCATGCTGCTATGATTCATGCAGCAGAGTAGCAGGATTATAGAATGTGCGTGCTGTTATAATTCATGCAGCTGTGCAGCAGGGTTACAGAACATGTATGTTGTTGCTATGATTTATGAGCAGCAGTGTAGCAGGCTTACAGAATGTGCATGCTGCTGTGTATCATAAACAGTGGAGCAGCAGGGTTAAAGAAAGTGCGTGCTTCTGTGTTTTATGACCAGCATTGAATCATAGTTACAGAACATGCATCCTGCTTTGATTCATGAACACCCGAACAGCAGGGTTACAGATACAGAACATGAATGCTACTATGCCCTATATGGACACTATAGCATCAAATTCAGTGATAGACTGATGGGTCCCAAAGCAGCCAAAAACAGACTGAGATGAAGAAAGCAAAGGTTACTAAGTGCATAGAAGGCATTGATCAGCCTTCAGAAGTACAATAACTGTTTTAGATAACAAACATGCACCTCACCTCAACCAACCACCATTTTGATATAAATAGACAAATACTGCTCACCTCAGCCATAACAATGGAAGCTGAATCCCACTATACATATGCAAAATTACCCAGATCCAGAATCACATGCACATAATCACTGCAAACATGTATGTACATATACATATATATATATATATATATATATATATATATATATTTATTTATATATATGTATATATACACACACACACACACACACACACACACACACACACACACACACACACACATATATATGTATATCCATCCACCCACACACAACTGTGTGTGTATACGGGGGGAACAGACAGAGAGAGAAAAAGAGATAGATTAGATAGATATGCATTTATCTATCTGCACATTTCTGTGTGTGAGTGTGCCTGTGTGGCTGTGTGAAACTTAAATAATTGTATTTATAAATGTGAAATAACAATGTGCTGTGTAACAGTACAAATGCAGGCCAAGTTTTACTCTACATATACCCTAACTCTTGAAGGTGTTACCCAAGACATTTTGATAAATTTCCATCAATGTTATCATGCCAGCACACTTCTCTTACAGAAAGAAGACAAAGGAAGCTGTGCCTGTTCTGTACGCTTCATCTACGTTAATGCATGCAGTGAGGTGGTACTTATTTAATATTTAACCATTAGAATATCATTGCGATTGAGAAACTGCATGGTTCATAAGGACAACAAATAGTCTATTTCCCATCTGTTTATAAACAGACATAGCAAGCACATCAAGGCTTTAAATTATAACTCATTTAAATTATGATTGTAAATATTCAAGCTGTTGGAATGAAAACAAATGAAACTGTGACTCTAGCAAGAACTATAGTTCAGCTTTCAATATGATTTTTAATATGAATATATTTAGTTAACATTTTCAGTCAAGAGATATCAGAATGATAACTCTACCTCAGTTATATCCATCCATCTACAACTCCTTTTTTCCCATTGTTGTACATGAGGTCAGGGTATGACATCACAATCAGAAACCTGAAAAACATAGTGATAGTAAACAGATCATTGGTTTCAACATTTTCTTCAGAATCTCACTTCATAAAAGGTTTTAACATGGATTACTGTGCCCTCAAAAGAGTTATTAGCTGTTCTTCCAAAATACTCCATTAATATGAGAACTTCAAATCAGATGCAGTTATTCATATTTATATACTATAAATGTTACATTTGCATCTTGGCCAGTAAGGTTCCAGTCTGCAAGGTGACACACCTGTGAGGGGATCTACAAATTTCAATGTGTGGTTAATTTTCACAGAATATCGACCATATCCACGCCGCATCTGAGTGTATTTTAGTGTCAAGCAGTTATCTGAGCTTCCACAATGGTAAAAGGGTGCTGGCATTCTATTGGGTTAACTACATGATGAAGCCAGTTCTTGTAGTATAATCTATTGTTTTGAAAGAAAATGTATTGCTGCTTCTACTGGCATTTCACTTTGATAAACATGCTTTTGTCTTTTTCTACTGCCCTTTACTAATGGAAAACATCTCAGTAAGCTCTGAAATGGACAATGATAAAAATGAAGTGAACATAGGTTCATAGGTAAGTAGTAGGCTAGTTGTCTTTGCGGCTGGGTCTATATTACATCATTGAACTTCGAACTTCATCCGAAACAGTAAATTAACGCACACATTGAAGAGCGATTTTTTTTTTTCCTAGGGAAAAAAAATCACTGTTCCCTAACAGAAAAAAAAAAGAACTGCAACCTTAAACTTAAACTGAAGTGGAGGGCTGTGGCTCCCACACTCCCCTAGTTAAATATACCAACTCTGAGATTGCACCACAGTGGAGGAAATAGCAAAGCCCGTAAACAGCCCACCAATTTTTTTTTTCCCTAGGGAAAAAAATTGATGTGCCGTGGCTAAGACTGCAAGAAAGATGAGATTCTGGATTACACAGACCAGACCCCAAATGTTTATCCACTGTGCATCAGTGCTAGCAGAGGGCAGCAGTGGAGTGTTCTTGTACTGAACTTGAATACTTGATGAGTTCAAAAATCATGTTACCTGGAAAAGCAAATAATGAATACTTGATGACTTGGGTGGGAATCTTAAATGGTTTATTGTACATGAAATGCCTTCTCTTTCTGCCAGTTTCTTAACTCTAACTATTAATTTAATTTAACAGTGTTCTTCCTCTTGACTTTATTTCCTAAATGAAATGCAACTTTAATTTTTACATTCCTGAGCAGCAGTGCTTTGCTGTTCATTTCATTTTTGCAAGAAAAAAAAAACAGTATTTATGTATTTATATTATCAGCAGGATGTCATACTGTGGTGGTGGTGCTGCAGTAGCATTGTTGCCTCACAGTAAGATGTTGTCCTGTTCGATTCTCAGCTAGAGCATCTCAATGTGGAGACATGCATGAATGGGTGTACCTTCATTGAAGGTTGTGCGCCAGGGCTGGCAACTTGGCACGTAACAATCCACTGCCAATCATTAGCGAACTGGAGTTCCAGTGTGGTGACCCCTAACCAGGAAAAGCCGAAAGACATAACAACATCAGCAGGATGTCCCCCTGACAGCACTAGCTATCTGATGAAATGATATTTGTAATGCTCACACATAAGTCTCATTATATTCCATTCTTTCTCAAGGAACTGAGTCATTGTGACATTTCCTTACATTGCAAATTAAGCCTTTTGACTTGATTTTACTTTTTAGCTTTAAAGTGCCTAACATATTTAGTTCAGGTCTGTATTTAATTCCAAACCAAGATGTTATTTCTCACTCTATTTGGTACTGAGAGTTTCCTCTTTAGTCTTACAGTCTGTCCTCATGGACTACAAAGGTGCACTTTTTTGCTAGCTATGGAATGTGCCCTGACCATTTTTTCTTTCATAGTTTAATTTTTAGTTTTTTAGCTTCAAGTATGAATCCAACAAAATCATCAAGTTTGTGGATGATACCACTGTTATAGGTCCTGTCAGGAACTGAGACGAAACAGCCTATCGGGAAGAAGTGGAGCATTTGGTGGTGTGGCAGCAACAATCTGGCGTTAAATGCAAGCAAGACCAAAGAATTAATAGTGGACTTCAGGAAGACACATGAGGTACTTCAACCCATGGAGAGTAAGGGGGTGGGAGTGGAAAGAGTCAAAAGTACCAAATTCCTGGGGGTGCATATCTCTGATGACTTATGCTGGACAACTGACATTAACCACACAGTGAAGAAGGCACAACAACCAATGTCGGCACTTTCCACGGAAACTGAGGAAGGCAAACTTGGCAGTGCAGCAACTGCCTCATGTACACAGACAACCCTCTCCTCTTACTTCACAACAGTCCCACTTGTGAGAGATGCACTTATATCATCAAATTGGAAGCTATGCACTCTCCAGTCAAGACTGGACTAGCTGGTCAAGAGGAGAAGGTCAACACCTGCACCACACCACATGGAACACAGTCATCCAGAATACCCACTATCACAGCTCTCACATGAAAACACAAACCACACACCCACCTTTGTGGAGGCTTTCAATAGAAATTTACCCAAACAGCAGAGACCTCCAAGACAGAAAAGCATTTGACCACCACAACACAGCAAAAACTGCAAGACACATAGCTCACCTTCACAGTGTGCCCCTCAACTTAAGCACCTAAGGCTAAACACCTCACCCAATACATTTGTGACACCCGTACCCTGGCCCAACAATCAAGGATCCTCAATCATCCCCACTAACACCAGAGAGGGCATCTCATATATGAGGAAAGAATAACAAATACACACAGTAAAGTGCAATTTTCCTTAAGAGCATTCAGAAATTACAGTCAGTCTGGGGCTGGTCACTCCCTTGCTCCCCAGGTCCCCAATAAGACTCCCCACTGGCACAGCTGTAGGGTCCAGATCTCAGCCTAGCTGGGCAAGCTAAAATCTCCAGCATCCTCTCTGTCCAACCAGTCCTTTGTGTCCCTGCTCAAGTAGCTGACACACACACACTGAGATAAGAGGTTATACAACCACACAGACAGTTCTGGGGAAGGCTGGCACAGGTTCTCCAGCTGTGTCCATTTTACCCAGACTATACAGTAGTACCACTTGCCACCACCCAGCTAATATTTATCAGCTACTCAAAGGCCCTTAAAAGGGTGTCCAATTATTACTGTGCAATATTATTATCCTATTGGTAGTATAGCCCAAGGTTAAAGCTATTAGAGTGGCTTTGTACAGTTTTACCAAAGGCATGCAAGTACTCCTCAGAGTTTTAATTATCTCTACACAAAACAGCCACAGGTAAAAGGTTTTAAAATATTTAATAATAAATAATTAAAACCACAAGACAATACTTTTTAATACACAGTCAGTGCTAGTCAAGAGTTAAGAGATCATACAGAAATACTTAAAATAAATCAGTAGTACAGGTCTGACATCACAGAAAAACACTTAGTCTAAACTTTATATTTCCTAGCTAATCTAAAAGAAAACACAAGTCTAAGATAACTTACGTAAGACAACAGGCAGAGTGCTGAGTTGGATGATCATGACAAAAATGCTCAATGCCTTCTGATTCTCTCTGTTTAAATTGCTATTGCAGTATTACATTATCTTTTCCACTTTCCTGGTGTTCCCATGCTGACAGATTAACTACATTTACATTCTTAAAATCTCCCTTTTGTTATCTTCCAGCTGGTCAAGAACAGAGCAATATAAATACATGTGCATGTTTAAATCTAGCAATTTAACTCTTGGTTAAAACAATAGAAATAATTTCTTCATCTAGACTTTTCAGCACCACTGTCCACTTCAAAGGGTCACTACAGGCTTTACTTTGGTCAGTAGAGTGCACTGTTGTCACATTTATTTCCAGTTCCACGTGTAACAGTATTTCTTTACATTTAAGACAACATGCCTGTAATTTACATTCATAATTACAAATGATAAAATTATCTGCACAATTCTATCTGGCTAGGCTGGCAGCCTTCACCCTTCTCTACCAGTCTTCACAACACTAATCACAGGTGACTCAATAGTGTGGCCGACAGATATTCCACTCATTAGGTTGAATAAGGAGACGGTAACAGTCAGCTATCTATCAGTTGCCAGAATACAACACATAACACATGCACTCAGATCACTCCACAACAAGTACAAGTATGACTCTGTCATTGTCCATGTGGGTGTGAATGACCTCAGATGCACCTCCCTAGACTACATGAAAAGAGACATGGTGGAGCTCTCGGATTATGTGGTACAGCCAGGTATGACACTAGCCCTGAGCAGTATCCTACCATCAACCAAGACACCACAGTACAAACAAAAAATGATGGACTTCAACAATCGGCTAAGTTTCTGGTGTCATTCAAATGGGATCCAGTATTTGTCTGATTAGGATGACATGATTGACAGACCTCAATACTTTGCCAGAGATGGCCTGCGTTTGTCACCCCTGGGCTTCCAGATACTGGCTAAGGCTTTTGCCACCTCAATAGTGTCTTTTTTAGGCGGTGTTACAAAGACCAAATTACCACTGTAACAGCTATAAATAAATGCAATCTGAGGGTCATGCTGCTCAATACTAGAAGTGTAAATCTCATGATGCACTCGCATGATGCACTCCTCAAAATGGAGACCATCGACATTTGTACAGTAACAGAAACCTGGTTTAAAGCTGCAGAAAGCACCCCTGCACTACCAGGCTATAACTCATTCCTCACCTTTTGGCCCTGAAACATGGAACAAAGCTCCAAAGGTGGTGGTGTCTCCATATTCATAAAGGATATGCACACCTCCAGACTAGTAGCCCAGCATAACGCATCTGAGATACTTCAGGTAGAACTAACATTGGATAAGATGGTGATCCTGGTCATAGCCTGCTATAGTTCCCCAATCATGTCCCTAGACTCTCACTCCCCATTCCTAAGCACCCTGGAATCTATCAAGGTCCAACCCAACACTCTCATACTAAAAGACTTCAACTACTCCTCCATCAACTGGGAAAACTACTCAAGCACCAATACACTGGGCCAATGCTTCCTGGAATTCATTATTTCCAATGCCCTTGACCAGCTCATTTGACCCCTACTAAATGAAGCAACATCCTTGACCTGGTTATTACTAACATGGGCGACCATTGCTCTACAGCAGTAGTCAATCCCTCCCTCATCAGATCTTACCATAAACTAATCACCATGGAAATCCACATCTCACCTACACCACCTGCAAAGTTAGCCACCTTGAAAAACTTCTCCAACGCAGACTTTGGACTCCTAAAAACAGAGGTGGCTAACTTCATGGCACCCATGTCAATGGAAAATACGGGTTAAAGCTGCATTGTCCAAGGCCAACAATACAGCTTACATGGGACCCAATAATATTCCTGGCTTTGTTCTACATGAACTACAAAGCGAACTGACACCGCATCTGTGTGCCCTGTTCAGTCAGAGCCTCACCTCAGGCTTTGTCCCTTCTGAATGGTGTACTGCTCCAGTCATTCCTCTCCATAAATGAGGAGTGACTACAGACCCTGGGAATTATTGCCCCATTAGCCTGATGAGTCTGATATGTAAAGCTATGGAGCGCATCATCATGGACCTGATTAACAAAGATATAGGAAATCTCCAAACTCTAGACTCCATACAATTTGGCTTTGTGAAAGGGAGATCATGCCTGCTCAACCTGGTTGACTTCTTTGAGTCAGTCACCAGGGCTGTGGATGAAGGTAAGGCAGTGCATACAGCCTACCTTGAGCTGGCCAAGGCCTTTGATACCATTCCTCACTCAGGAATTAGTGATAAACTCACCAAACTAGGCATCAACCCCTATATCACTAGGTGGGTTACAAATTGTCTCACTGATAGAAAACACAGAGTAAAAGTAATGGACTCCAAGTCAGACTGCTGACCAGTCATGAGTGGAGTCCCACAGGGATTGGTTCTGGGTCATCTCCTGTTTGGCATCTACTTTTCAGAAATCCAGGCTAACACAAAGGGACTCTGGCTGACCAAGATCGAAGACAACTGCAAACTGGAAGCCATTATTAACTCCCCAAGTAATGCAGACATCCTACAGAAAGGCCTCACTGAGACAAATTACTGGTGTCAAAACCATGGCCTTAAGCTTAACGCCAAAAAAATGCGTCATCATCGCCTTTGGTAAAAACTCAGTTCCCACTAATTACCACATCGATGGGAGCCCACTGAACACTGAAGGAGTTATAAGAGATCTGGGGATGCAGGTTGACAGCAACCTCTCCTTCGACCACCACATTGCCACTATGGTCAGAAAGGCCTTCTATGTGGCACATCTCATTACCAAGGGTTTTGCATCCAAGAAGAAAGAGGTCATCATCTCTCTCTCTCTCTACTCTTCCCTCATTAGGCCAGTCATCGAGTATAATGCCCCATTTGCCATGTACCTCACTAGACACCTGCAACAGCTGGAGAGGCCACAGAAGTACCTTATGAAGAGGATCCTAGGCATTAAACACATGTCCTACACAGAAAGACTCAAAAGACTCCATCTATTCTTTGTCTCATATCACCTACTTAGAGGCAATATGTGCTTGACTTACAAAGCCATGTCTGACCCAGCTCTGTTAGATATGCTACATCTAAAGAAATCCCAATCCTGCCACACCATACACTCCAGAGACCTCAACCTCATTACCATAATCAACAGAACATGCTGGAGGGACAGGTTCCTCACCCAGAGACTGCCCATGCTCTGGAATAGACTTCCCATACATGTCAAGCAGAGCACCCTGCTGATCCTCTTCAAGAGAAATCTTGATGAGTGGATGGGTAATAGAAAGTTCACCCTGGGATTACTCCAGTGGCTCTACTTGATAGAGGCACTGGGAACTAACATCAGGCAGCACGATGCCAGGGCACTTCTATGGGCTAGGCTTGTAAAGGCTCTGGGGCCATTAGCCTAGCACAAACTTATGAATCTATAAAAGCAGGAATTTAGTTGCTTTCATTACAGTAATATATACAGAATATATACATAAATGCATGAATCTAGTTGGTTGATTGCAGTAATATATATAGAATATATACATAAAAGCCAGAATTTAGTTGGTTGCCAGATGAATTCAATCAGAGAGGTATAAACAGAGATATATTAATCAGCATTATTGTACCAGTAAGGCTGGAGCGCCTTCTGTGTGGAGTCTGCATGTCCTCCCCGCGGTCGAGTGGTGTTCGAAAGACATGTGTGAATGGGCGTGTCTTTGTTGAAGGTTGGGCATCGGACTGGCACCTCGGTACTGTAAAAATCGACTGCCAATCATTAGCAGACCAGAGTTCAGCTGTGGTGACCCCTAACCGGGAAAAGCCAAAAGAAAAACAAACAAAAACATTGACAAGTGATGAAAAAAAATATAAAGAAAGTATCATCAGTCACTAGAAGCAAAAATCATAATAGTTTAGTTGTAATATAAGGAGAAGGAAGACATTAAGTTATAGAGCAGGTACATAGCCAGGAAGAGTTGAAGTGATTTTTCTGTATTTGTTTGAATGTGGTGGTGCTGCTTGTGTTTCTTAGAGAAGGTGGAAGTGAACATTTTCTGTTGAAAACATTTTCTGTTTAAGTTATACTGCTAGTGTTAAGTTAAAGAGAATTCCTTTCATGTTAATTGTATCAGCTAGTTATCAGACACCAAATGAATAAATGACTTAATCATTCTAGGTGAACATTAATGCTGAAAACAAATGCACTGGCTTTTCAGGTAGTAAAACATAACCTGTTTTGTAGATAAATCCAGTGATCACAACATTATCATAACTGCAGTTGTAAGGTAATCCTGGGGTATAACTATGCCATTATGACACTTGTGTATTAGTTATGTCTGTTTGCATGTCAGTTAATTTTTTTTACTATCATATGCTACTATGTGTGTTGTAATATTTGTACCATCAGTACCTGATTCATGAGTTAAAGGGTCAGCAGAGAACTCCACTTATGCAGTTAACCAACAGCAAATAAATAATAAATAAATATATCTCTGGTTGTACATTACAGATGTGTTTATTTTGTAGATACTGGAGTACATTAGTGGAAGGAAATGTAATTCTTAGAGAAAAGTATGCTAGACTTTTTCCATCATAGACATAGTTCTGACCCCCTAATGCTACATTTTTAAAAATGAGCCTTCAAAAGAAAACAGATCCCTGTTCATTCACTACACAACAAACTGGATTTAGTAATTCAACAAATATCCATTTTCCAGACATCACAAAGGTGTAACATTTCTAACAAACAACCAGTTTTTCACCCCAAGGCACATACAGTTGCTTGTGGATAGTTACTAAGCTTAGTCAAGTCAAGCTAAGTCAAGTCAAGTCAAAGAAAACTGTAGCTGAACAAAATTACAATGCTTCATTATCAATGCAGGCAACAGTTGCACATATAGATAGACAAATTAATAAAATATCAAAGTAGAAATTAAGTAAGTAGCAATTTGTAAGTAAAGTAGGACAGCAGTGACCCACACCCATCCCAGAACAGGAGACAAAGAAGACAAGGAACAATATGAAGGTAATATTGTCAAAGTAAAATTTAAACAATAGCAGCAAATCCATGACTAGACTGAATTATTGCACAATTTGTATATTGAACTTTACAGTCCTTCAGTGTGTAGGTGAGCCACCTTAGTATTGCACTTAGTTATTGCACATCCATAAAATAAGCCCCTTGATAGGCTAGTTATGTAACAGACGTCATGGTTCATTTTTCCAAAGAGTTCAACAGTCTAACAGAGAGCGGAAAGAAACTGTTTTTAGTCTGGTGGTCTTACAATGCAGCCTTCTGTATCTCCTGCCAGAGGATAGGTGAGTGTACAGACCACTGGCAGGATGTGTTGGATAACTGGAAATCTTTTTGACCCTGTCTGTGCACCGGCATTTGTGTAGATCTTCCAGAGGTGTAAGGGAGGTGCCAATGATTCTTTTTGCTGGCCTTACAACTCTCTTGAGAGCCTTCCAATCCTGATTACAGCTCCCATACCAGAATGCAATCCTGTTGGTGAGGACACTTTCAATGGTGCCCCTATAAAAGGTCTGAAGTATGGAGCTTGGTAATTTTGCCTTTCTAAGTTTCCTTAGAAAGTGCAAGCATTGCTGAGCTTTTTTTGCCTGTGCTGGATACATGGACTGACCAGGATAAGTTCTCCATGAGATGAAGACCCAAGAACTTTGTATTCTTGACCCTTTCCACTGTCATCCCTTTCATCACTAGAGGTTTGTGTGGTACTTGAGATCTTCTCAAATCAACAATTAACTCCTTTGTCTTGCTGACATTCAGTGCTAGATTGTTGCTGTCACACCAGACCAGTAGTTGATCCTGTAGGCCTCCTCCTCTGTTTCTTTGACCAGGCCTATAACAGTGGTGTCATCCACAAATTTGATGATCCTATTGCTCTCATGTGTGGCCATGCAGTCATGTGATAGGGGAGTGAAAAGGAGAGGGCTTAAGACATACCCCTGTGGTACTCCTGTGTTCAGGATGATACTTTTGGAGCTGTTGTCTCCCACAGAAACTTTTAGTGGCCTTTCAGTACGAAAGCTCAGAATCCAATTACATAAATGAGAGTCTGTGCCCAGTTGAAGTAGCTTCGATATCAGATTCTGACGGATGACAAGTGTTGAAGGCAGAACTGAAATCGATGAATAGCAGTCTTGCATAGCAGTTTTTGCCTTCTAAGTGGGTCAGTGTTTCCTGGAGAGCTAGTGAGATGGCATGCCTTGTACTGCGGTTTGTCCTGTATGCAAATTGCAGTGCAACCAGTGACACATTTAAGATTGAGGCTATATGATCTTTGACCAGCCTCTCCAGGCACTTCATTACCATGGAGGTTAAAGCAATTGGTCGGTAGTCATTCAGAGTTGTTGGCTGTGGTTTCTTGGGTAGAGGAATGATAGTCATCTCCTTGAAGCATTTCAGAACACTGGGTAGATGGAGAGAAGTGTTGAAGGTGTCAGTGAGTACTGGAGCCAGTTGTGTCGCACATTCCCTTAGTACCCTGCCCATGATGTTGTCGGGGCCAGTTGCTTTCCTCGGGCTGACACATTTTAGAGTTCTGATGATATTGATTGTACTGAAGCTCAGCACCACTGCATCCTTGTCTTCAGGGATTCTGCATGAAGTTGTTTTGTTGTCAGCATCAAACCTACTGAAGAATTTGTTCAGTTGGTTCAGAAACGCAATGCTATCATCGCATGAAGCTGATGTAGGCTTGTAGTCGGTGAAGTTGCCTGGAATCCTTGCAGCTTACAGTCCAGGGGACCTGCCTAGGGACCCACCTGTCAATAAATTACTTGCCTGTGGACACACAGTAGACAAATGAGGGCTGTGGGACTCGAACTTTACAACACAGCTCACAGCATTAACTGTGTGTGCCAAACACCAAATCTTAGACTGGAATGCTTTCTTGCTAAACTTTGCATGTGCACAGATTATTAAATTATAAGGAAACCTGGATTTCAGTACAAAAATCACTATGCCTTTACTGTGACTATGCTAGACTAACAAATGCCAGTATAACAGCAATGTACTAACAAACACTTTGAAAAAACAAACCAGAAAAGCAACTGGGCTGAGCATATGGGAAGATGACCTTAATTAATGAGGTTACAGAACAGGAAGTTAGATGTTGGTAAAAGGAGTTTATTGAGATTATATGATGTGGCATTCAACAAATAACCGTTGAAATGTGTAATTTACAAGATACTTGCTAATTACATTTATTACATTCAATACATATTTACATTTTTCTGTTAATTTTTTCTCAAAGTAATTCACTAGTTGTTATTCTTATCCAGTGCAAGTTTGCAAACCATACGGTCAGTAAACAGTAAATTATTATTGTATTTAGAGCTGTTCTCCCTCACCTTCATGGCAGCTTTTATTCAGTTATCTCTACTGGAATTCACCTGTGCTTCAGAAAAAAAATGGCTCCCCAGTCATTGCCCATTCTGCCACTGGTAACAGGCCTAACATGCCTTGGCACACTCTTAATCAAATACATTCTTTCCCTCCCTTCCTTCACTGTAACTACTGAAGTATTAAACCTGTTTTCACACATTTGCAGGTTTTCTCCAATTTACATGCAAAATATTTTTCTCGTCTAAACTACTAGCGGAAAAGAGCCTGAAAATGACAGTTTGACAGCTTGTCTCCAACATTTTTTCCTTGCAGAAAGTGATTGGCGGACTTGGTCTCACTTGGGAACCTAACGGGTGACAGGACATGTCTCCGTTTTCAACATGCGACATGCAGGATTTTATGATTTAGTGCCCTGCAAAGCAGCACTCTAGGATGACAAAGACAGCTTGCAAATTTTGAATAAATTCATTCTTATGTTTTGATATGCGCTTACCAGTAGCAGTCACAATCAAAGTGTATTTTCTGGCATCTTTATCTTATTGAAGCACATTTCCGTAACTGGTTCATCACTGCATTTCTCCCTTTGTCAGCGGAATTTTATGTTTATTGCTCTGTATTTACTTCATGTGAATCATAACCAGCTAAATCATGGGAAATTTCACACCTCTCCTAAATGCATTGAAAATATTGTTAAGTATTGATCGCAATAAATAGCAAATCTCTTTAAGAAACTGTACTTTTTTTTAAATAGAAAATGAAAATACAAAATGTTTTTGTATGTAATATTTTCTTGGGTGGTTCCAAAGATCTAAATATTGTGATATGGCCCAATATTTGATCCTAAAAATGCACCTCAAATGCTTTATTTTTCTGTGTAATATAGGTGCACAGATTTTCTACAAAACTGGCTGTAGTTCTTTGGACCAGGGGTATGCAGAGTAGAGGTGTCCCAAAAGACACCAGTCAAACCTCAAGTAAGCTTTCTGAATAAGTAGCAGAAATTTAATGCATTCATCTGTGAAGTGAGCAAAGACTGAAGTAACTCAAGAAATGTAAACACATTCAAAACTAAAATATGGTAATGAAATATAAAATACAGACAAGGAGGGTTTTTTCAGATGAAACGCAAGCCATTCAGGATGGATATTTCAAGGTACATTTTTTACATAAATGATAGACTTGCACATTTAAGAAGGCAGGGAACTAAAAGCAGTCATGTCTCAGGAAAGTAAAAGCTGCAAAAGAGAAAGGAGGAAGGACTTCAGAAACAATGCAGGTGGGTACAATCTACAGTCACTTGACAGGGAGAATAATTAGCCAGTTAATAACGTTATACAGCTGTTATGCTCTCATTGGTGAAAACTAAGATATCAGTCAAGTAAGCTATTAGGAACCTAGCCATTTCAATTCCATCTACTTTTCTCCCATTATCCATAAGGGTTTGAGTAGCTATACAGGTATGGATTTACAGATCCAAATTAACACAATATATTGGATTTGAAGACAGAGAGCTACCCTGCTCAATATGGAAAGGGATCTGATTCCATCGGCATGGGGTACTTTAGGAGTGGTATTTATCCTGACAGCAAAATTCTGTTAATGTAACAATCAATACAGATTTATTTCCCTAAAAATGTAATGCTGGCATCTGATTTATGAGTATGTAAAAGGTCAAGCAGGACAGAGGCATTTACACATTAGAATCTGAGCAGAGTTTGCTACATATAATTATGAAGGCAATACTGTAAAATGATAGAACTTTTAGAAATTCTGTGTCTCATACTTGAGATTTTCTTGAAGAAACTTTTTGATTTCTCTGCTTGAGCAATATGCTTGGATTGATGACATGGTAAAGGGGGAAAGGAGGGGGTGTTGTATTTTCTTATGGGTTTGACAGGGGAAGCGCAGACAAAGACAGCAACTTGCTTTGATTTGCCTTTGGTTGTTAACCTTTCTACTTAGAATTTCCTAATGATAGTTGATTCAAGTTGGTCAAAAAAGAGTTTGTTGTCCAGGAATGCATCTAAATCTCTTATGATAGTATCTGCTTTGAAGATGGGTGGAGGGTCATTTATGAGGGAGGTGCAGGGGTGTTCTTTCTTCTCAAAGATAACAGCACTGCATTTCATAGTACTGCGCTTAAGAGCATGGTCCTCACTACAAGAGTATGTACGGATTAAGATGATGACAGCCCCAAATGTATTCAACAACAAAATTAGTTAAATAGAGAGTCATGAAACTGGTGTGGACATCGGCAAAGTATTTGATTTGCCAGGAATGTGTGGCCAAAAATAAGAACCCTGTGGGATGCCACAGGTGATCTGTCTTTTCAAAGAAAGTTTGTCACCAGCTGAATGGGTGGGTCCTGCCGTTGTTGTAAAAGGGTTAACATTTCATTGCATCACCTTATATGCCCAGTTGCATTGCTTAGGAGGTCCAAAAGACCTATGAAGGGGTTTAACAATTTTCCACAGCATACGTGTGCTTGGAACTGGTGCTTTGTTGTGGTGGTGCAATGTATGGTGAGCTCTGACATCCAGGTGACATGGATAGACTTGCCTTCATTATAAATAGGTGTGTAGACTTGTCATAAATAAACACAGAGTTAGGGAGCAAAAGGGTATTGTCAGCAAATGAGGTTTTTCAATGCTGCCTCACTGTACCTAATGCTAGTAGCCTACACCAGATGAGCTACGGGCAGGGTGTGAATCTCACAGTATCAGAAAATTTGATGGGGAGGACATCCATATGAATGGAGACTATGTCAACAACTCTGTACCTATGAACTACCAGATAGTCAGCAATCTACTTAACACTAAATGTGTGAGAAGAGACCTTGGGACCCAGGTGGACAGTAGTCTCTCCCTTGATAGTCACATCACCACAGTAGTCAGGAAGTCCTTCTACATGGCACACCTCATCATAAAAGGTTTCTCATCCAGGAAAAAAGAGGTCATTGTTCCCCTCTACTCGACACTCATTGGACCCATTATGGAGTACAGCGCCCCTTTTGGAATGTCCTCACAGGAAACCTGCAGCAGCTGGAAGGGCCACAGAAGTACCTCACAAAGAGGATTACTGGCCTGAAACAAATGCCCTACACTGACCATCTCAAAAAACTCCAGCTTTACTCCATAGCATATCACCTACTCTGAGGGGATTTCTGCATAACATATAAAGCTATGTCAAACCCAGAAATCGCAATCCCTCAGAGTTACACGCTCTAGGGACCTAAACCTTGTCACCACGATAAACAGGACATGCTGGAGGGGTAGATTCCTGTTCAGAGTTCCCATACTCTGGAACAGGCTACCCATCTATGTCAAGCAAAGTTCTTCATTAGCACTCTTCAAGAACAATCTTGATGAATGGATGAAAAATAGGAAATACACCTCGGGGATCACTTGTGTGTCTGCTCGACAGAGGCACAGGAAAATAACTTTCTTGGGTGGCATAAGCCAGGGAACCTTGTTGGCTAGGCTTACGTAGGCCCTTGTGCTGATAGCCAAATACCTACCCATGAACCAATGGTAAATGATTTGATGAGAAAGGGTTTGACAAATAATGGTTCAGGGTGCTATGTCAGTTTTTGTGTTATACAGATAGAAACAAGGTGAAATTATTTGCAAGTCTAACAGTGTATGAACTAGCTGAACTAGTACTGCCAATAAATTTATGGATGTGTGCAAATCAGAGGTGTAGTTAACTTTTGAAGTGCCCGTTGCTGTCCCCCAATCAGCAGCCACACCCTCAACTGTAAACTGAGGAGAGGAGCAAGAAAGGCTTTTATCTTTTAACTGCAGCAAACTGATTATTATGAGCAAGCAGCTACAATAACTTATTCAACACATGGGATGGTAAAGCACTTCAGTTTAAACAAAAAAAACTATTTTTCCATTTAAACATTAGCAAACTGCTTGTTACTGTATAGGAAGCACTTGCTACAGTTTATGCTATGCAACAGAGTGGTGAAACACTTCAGTTCTGATTACAAATACAATAGGGATCACATCCCCTACTACTTTGCACCGGGGATGGCTACGCCCCTTTGCCCCATCATTTTATCTTCTTTACTGATGCAACTAATGAGGTATGACAACATATACAATTAGCTCTGTGTCAAAAGGCAGAGCCAGATATTGTACTCACAGTATGGAAATAGCTGTATGATCTAATGTATGCATGTTTACCACAATGAGTTTTATGCCACTAATGTGGTTATCAATACTATACACACAGTGCTATAGGGCAGAAGTAGATACTATACACACAGTGCTATAGGGCAGAAGTAGATAGATACTAAACACACAGTGCTATGAGGCAGACATAGATATTATACACACAGTGCTATAGGGCAGATGTAGATACTATACACACAGTGCTATAGGGCAGATGAAGATACTATACACAAATGGCTATAGGGCAGAAGTAGATACTATAGACACAGTGCTATAGGGCAGAAGTAGATACTATAGACACAGTGCTATAGGGCAGAAGTAGATACTATAGACACAGTGCTATAGGGCAGAAGTAGATACTATAGACAGTGCTATAGGGCAGAAGTAGATACTATAGACACAGTGCTATAGGGCAGAAGTAGATACTATAGACACAGTGCTATAGGGCAGAAGTAGATACTATAGACACAGTGCTATAGGGCAGAAGTAGATACTATAGACACAGTGCTATAGGGCAGAAGTAGATACTATAGACAGTGCTATAGGGCAGAAGTAGATACTATAGACACAGTGCTATAGGGCAGAAGTAGATACTATAGACACAGTGCTATAGGGCAGAAGTAGATACTATAGACACAGTGCTATAGGGCAGAAGTAGATACTATAGACACAGTGCTATAGGGCAGAAGTAGATACTATAGACACAGTGCTATAGGGCAGAAGTAGATACTATAGACACAGTGCTATAGGGCAGAAGTAGATACTATAGACACAGTGCTATAGGGCAGAAGTAGATACTATAGACACAGTGCTATAGGGCAGAAGTAGATACTATAGACACAGTGCTATAGGGCAGAAGTAGATACTATAGACACAGTGCTATAGGGCAGAAGTAGATACTATAGACACAGTGCTATAGGCAGAAGTAGATACTATAGACACAGTGCTATAGGGCAGAAGTAGATACTATAGACACAGTGCTATAGGGCAGAAGTAGATACTATAGACACAGTGCTATAGTGCAGAAGTAGATACTATAGACACAGTGCTATAGGGCAGAAGTAGATACTATAGACACAGTGCTATAGGGCAGAAGTAGATACTATAGACACAGTGCTATAGGGCAGAAGTAGATACTATAGACACAGTGCTATAGGGCAGAAATAGATACTATAGACACAGTGCTATAGGGCAGAAATAGATACTATAGACACAGTGCTATAGGGCAGAAGTAGATACTATAGACACAGTGCTATAGGGCAGAGGTAGATACTATAGACACAGTGCTATAGGGCAGAGGTAGATACTATAGACACAGTGCTATAGGGCAGAGGTAGATACTATAGACACAGTGCTATAGGGCAGAGGTAGATACTATAGACACAGTGCTATAGGGCAGAGGTAGATACTATAGACACAGTGCTATAGGGCAGAAGTAGATACTATAGACACAGTGCTATAGGGCAGAAGTAGATACTATAGACACAGTGCTATAGGGCAGAAGTAGATACTATAGACACAGTGCTATAGGGCAGAAGTAGATACTATAGACACAGTGCTATAGGGCAGAAGTAGATACTATAGACACAGTGCTATAGGGCAGAAGTAGATACTATAGACACAGTGCTATAGGGCAGAAGTAGATACTATAGACACAGTGCTATAGGGCAGAAGTGCATAGATACAATACACAGTGCTATAAGGCAGAAGTAGATGCAATACACACAGTGCTATAAGGCAGACGTAGAAACTATACACACAGTGCTATTTGGCAGAAATAGATAGATACTATACACACAGTGCAACAGGGTAGACATAGATACTGTACACACAGTGCTGTAGGGGAAACATAGATACTATACACATGGTGCTATATGGCAGATGTAGATACTAGCAAACTTGGGAACGCATACAAACTCACAAAGTTCTCCAATTCAGGATGGTGCTGGTAAGTTGACACACACTGGTGAAGAATGATAAATCCCGTTATGCAGCTCTGGAATAAATAAATCCTTTCTTGTTCAAAGGTTATCCAAACAATTGCCACGTTCAAGCATCCAAGTATAAATAGTGGACAAAAGGTAGAACTAAAACCAAACTGGACCAAACAGGGCCAGAAGTTTATTAAAACATTAAGCAACACGGTACAAAAATACTGCTTTTCATCCTTTCACCATACAAAGACTTCTTCAGACAAATGGTTCTACACAAGAAACCAGTCTGTGTTATAAAGGCAATTTCAAATTCAAATTGTGCCCCTCCCCTGCTACAATCCAAATGACCTAATTTCCTGATCACAAAGCATTTGTCATTTCCTCTTCCTAATTATACACCCATTCAGTAATATATAAAATTCACTTGCAAGAACAAGAGTAAGGTTAAAACATTAAAATGAAATGAATAAGAGTACAATGGGTAAAAATACACAAAAGTAAATCCCCATTTCAAGTATAAAATCACTAAGCAAATATGAGTAATATGAACTACAAGAATAACAAGTCCAAACATACACATTTAAGCATTTAAACATTATGTAATAAAGGTAAGGGGGGGGAGGAAGGGGGGGAGGGAAATATTTGCGACATAATAATGACATAATGATGAACAAATCTGCTTTCTGTTGACTTCTAACAGAATTTAATACTATAATGTATGAGAATCAGTCAATCATAAAACAATAAAAAGTAAAACTTAAAATAAACATTTTGTGACAAAATATGCTAAAAATAAAATGATGAAATAATAATATAAATGTCACAAATATATATTATGTATATATATTGAACATTGAAAATGAAGTGCGTATTTAAACATTATATGCTCTACCATTTCTGTATGTGGCACAATGAATGTCAGAGATAAAATAGCCTATCTATTCAATGCTTTCAATTTCAAAATACTAGAAATAGAATATTGTTCATTAAGCCCTGGTACTGACCAGGCTCTTGTACGAAGTTGCCACAACAATTCCAGTCTCTCTATTGCCTTTATAACACAGACTGGTTTCTTGTGTAGAACCATTTGTCTGAAGAAGTCTTTGTATGGTGAAAGGACAAAAAGCAGTATTTTTGTACCGTGTTGCTTAATGTTTTAATAAACTTCTGGCCCTGTTTGGTCCAGTTTGGTTTTAGTTCTACCTTTTGTCCACTATTTATACTTGGATGCTTGAACGTGGCAATTGTTTGGATAACCTTTGAACAAGAAAGGATTTATTTATTCCAGAGCTGCATAGCGGGATTTACCATTCTTCACCAGTGTGTGTCAACTTACCAGCACCATCCTGAATTGGAGAACTTTGTGAGATGTAGATACTATACATACTGTGCAATGGGGCAGACATAGATACTATACACAAACTGCTATAAGGCAGACGTAGATACAATACACACAGTGCTATGAAGCAGACGTAGATACTATACACACAGTGCTATAAGGCGGAAATAGACACTATAAAAGTGCTATAGGACAGAAGTAGATGGAAATTATACACAGAGTGCAATAAGGTAGACGTAGATATTATACACACAGTGCTATATGGTAGACGTAGATACTATACACACAGTGCTATAGGGCAGACGTAGATACTATGCACACAGTGCTATAGGGCAGAAGTAGATAGATGCTATACACACAGTGCTATAAGCCAGACATAGATACTAGATACTATGCACACAGTGCTATTGGGCAGAAGTAAATACTATACACACCGTGCTATAGGGCAGACATAGACACTATACACACAGTGCTATAAGGCAGACATAGATACTATACACACACTGCTATATGGCAGACATAGATACTATACACACAGTGCTATAGGGCAGAAGTAGATACTATACACACAGTGCTATTAGACACACATAGATACTATACACACATTGCTATAGGGCAGAATTAGATAGATACTATAAACAGTATTATGAGGCAGAAGTAGATATTTTACACACAGTGCTATGAGGCAGACGTAAATAATATAAAGACAGTGCTATAGGCAGAAGTAGATAGATGCTATACACAGAGTGCAATAGGGCAGACGTAGATACTATACACATAGTGCTATAGGGTAGATGTAGATAGATGCTATACACACAGTGGTATGAGGTATATGTAGATACTTTACACAAAGTGCTATAAGGCAGATGTAGATACTATACACACAGTGCTAAAAGGCAGAAGTAGATACTACACAAACAGTGCTATAGGGCAGAAGTAGATACTATACACACAGTGCTATAAGGCAGATGTAGATACTATACACACAGTGCTATAGGGCAAAAGTAGATACTATACACACAGTGCTATGAGGCAGACATAGATACTATACAGACAGTCCTAGTGGCAGACGTAGATAGATACAATACACACAGTGCTATGAGGCAGATGTAGATACTATACAAACAGTGCTATAGGGCAGAAGTAGATACTATACACACAGTGCTATATGGCAGATGTAGATACTATACACACAGTGCTATACTGCAGAAGTAGATACTATACACACAGTGCTAAAGGGCAGACGTAGATACTAAACACACAGTGCTATAGGGCAGAAATAGATAGATACTATACACACAGTGCTATAAGGCAGAAGTAGATATTATGCACACAGTGCTATAGGGCAGAAGTAGATACTATGCACACAGTGCAATAGGGCAGACATAGATACTATACACACAGTGCTATAGGGCAGATGTAGATACTTTACATACAGTGCTATATAGCAGAAGTAGATAGATGATTCACACACAGTGCTATAAGGCAGAAGTAGATACTCTACACACAGTGCTATAGGGCAGACATAGATACTATACACACAGTGCAATATGGCAGAAGTTGTTAGATGCTATACACACAGTGCTATAAGGTAGACTTAGATACTATACACACAGTGCTATAAGGCAGAACTAGACATTATGTGCACAGTGCTATAGGGTAGTGGTAGATACTATATACACAGTGCTATAGGGCAGATGTAGATACTATAAACACAGTGCTATGGGGCAGGTGTAAATACTATACACACCGTGGTATAAGGGAGACATAGACACTATACACAGTGCTATAGTTCTAAAGGGCAGAAGTAGATACTATACACACTGTGCTATGAGGCAGACATAGATACTGTACACACAGTGCTATGAGATAGATGTAGATAATATACAGGCAGTGCTATTGGGTAGAAGTAGATTGGTATACACACAGTGCTATAGGGCAGATGAAGATACTATACGCACAGTGCTATAGGAGAGACGAAGTTGCTATACACACAATATTATAAGGCAGAAGTAGAGACAATACACTCAGTGTTATAAGGCAGATGTAGATACTATACACACAGTACTATAGGGCAGAAGTAGATAGATACTATACACACAGTGCTATACGGCAGACATAGATACTATACACACAGTGCTATAGTGCAGAAGTAGATATGATACATGCAGTGCTGTTGGGCAGACATAGATACTATACACGCAGTGCTATAGGACAGAAATAGACAGATACTATACACACAATGCTATAAAGCAAGCCATAGATACTATATACACAGTGCTATAAGGCAGACGTAGGTACTATACACACAGTGCTATAGGGAAGACATAGATACTATACAGCCAGTGCTATTGGGCAGACATAGATACTATACACACAGTGCTATCAGTCAGAATTAGATAGAAACTATACACAGAGTGCTATAAGGCAGACATAGATACTATACACACAGTGCTAAAGGGTAGACGTAGATCCTATACACACAGTGCTAATGCTCAGAAGTAGACAGATGCTATACAGCCAGTGCTATAAGGCAGATGTAGATACTATACACACAGTGCTATAGGACAGAAGTAGATATTATACACACAATGATATACTGTAGAAGTAGATACATACTATGCACACAGTGCTATAAGACAGACGTAAATACTATACACACAGTGCTATAAGGCAGACATAAATTCTATACACTCAGTGCTATAAGGAAGACGTAGAAACTATACATACAGTGCTATTGGTTAGAAGTAGATAGATACTACAGACAAAGTGCTATAAGGCAGATGCAAATATTATACACACAGTGCTATAAGGCAGACGTAGGTACTATGCACACAGTGCTCTAGGGCAGCAGTTGGGCAGAAGTAGATAGATACTGTACGCACAGTGCTATAAGGCAGAAGCAGATACTATACACACAGTGCTATAGGGCAGAAGTAGATACTATACACACATTGCTTTAAGGTAGATGTAGGTACTATACACAGTGCTATAAGGCAGAAGTAGCTACTATACACAAAGTGCTATAGGGCAGATGTAGTTAGAGAGTATACAAACAGTGCTATGAGGCAGATGTAGATACTATACACACAGTTCTAAGAGGCAGACAAAAATACTATACACATAGTGCTATAAGGCAGAAGTAGATACTATACACACAGTGCTATGAGACAGATGTAGGTACTGCACATACGGTGCTATAGGGCAGACGTAGAAACTATACACACAGTACTAAAAGGTAGACATAGATACCATACACACAGTGCTATAAGGCAGAAGTAGATACTATACACACAGTGCTATAGGGCAGATGTAGATACTATGCACAAAGTGCTATACTGCAGATGTATATACTATACACACAGTGCTATAGGGCAGAAGTAGATGCTATACACACAGTGCTAGGAGGCAGACAAAGATACTATACAGACAGTGCTATAGGGCAGACATAAATAGATACTTGACACACAATGCTATAGGGCAGAAATAGATACTATACACACAGTGCTATACGGCAGAAGTAGATAGATGCTATACACAAGTGTTATGAGGCAGATGTAGATACTATACACACAATGCTATAAGGCAGAAGTAGATTCTATACACACAGTGCTATAGGGCAGAAGTAGATAATATACACAAAGTGCTATACGGCAGACGTATATACTATACACACAGTGTTATAGGGCAGAAGTAGATACTATACACACAATGCTAGGAGGCAGACAAAGATACTATACAGACAGTGCTATAGGGCAGACATAAATAGATATTTGACACACAGTGCTATAGGGTAGAAGTAGATACTATACACATAGTGCTGTAGGTAGAAGTAGATATTATACACACAGTGATATAATGTAGTAGTAGATAGATACTATGCACACAGTGCTATAAGACAGACATAAATACTATACACACAGTGCTGTAAGGCAGACGTAGATTCTATACACTCAGTGCTATAAAGCAGACGTAGAAACTATACATGCAGTGCTATTGGGTAGAAGTAGATGGATACTATACACAAAGTACTATAAGGCAGATGTAAATACTATACACACAGTGCTATAAGGCAGATGTAGGTACTATACACACAGTGCTCTAGGGCAGACATAGATACTATACACACAGTGCAATTGGGCAAAAGTAGATAGATACTGTACACACAGTGCTATAAGGCAGAAGCAGATACTATACACACAGTGCTATAGGGCAGAAGTAGTTAGAGAGTATACACACAGTGCTATGAGGTAGATGTAGATACTATACACACAGTTCTAAGAGGCAGACAAAAATACTATACGCACAGTGCTATAAGGCAGACATAGATACTATACACCCACTTGTATAAGGCAGACTTAGATACAATACACACAGTGCTATAAGGCAGAAGTAGATACTATACACACAGTGCTATGAGGCAAATGTAGATACTATGCACACAGTGCTATAGGGCAGACATAGATAATATACACAGTGCTATAAGGCAGACGTAGATACTATACACACAGTGCTATAAGGCAGAAGAAGCTACTATACACACAGTGCTTTAGGGCAGAAGTAGTTAGAGAGTATACACACAGTGCTATGAGGTAGATGTAGATACTATACACACAGTTCTAAGAGGCAGACAAAAATACTATACACACAGTGCTATAAGCCAGACATAGATTCTATACACCCACTTCTATAAGGCAGACTTAGATACAATACACACAGTGCTATAAGGCAGAAGTAGATACTATACACACAGTGCTATGAGGCAAATGTAGATACTATGCACACAGTGCTATAGGGCAGACGTAGATACACAGTGCTATAAGGCAGATGTAGATACTATACAGACAGTGCTATAGGGCAGAATTAGATAGATACTATAAACACAGTGCAATAGGGCAGACATAGATACTATAGACACAGTGCTATAGTACAGAAGTAGATATTATACCTACAGTGCTATAAGGCAAAAGTAGATTCTATACACACTGTGCTATAAGGTAGACGTAGATACTATAGACAGTGCTATAAGGCAGACTTAGATACTATAGACACAGTGCTAGAGGGCAGATGTAGATACTATACACACAGTGCTATAAGGCAGACATAAATACTATACACACAGTGCTATAGGGCAGAAGTAGATATTATCCACACATTGCTATAGGGCAGAAGTAGACAGATACTATGCACACAGTGCTATAGGGCAGACATAGATACTATACACATAGTGCTATGAGGCAGACATAGATACTATACACACAGTTCTATAAGGCAGACGTAAATACTATACACACAGTGCTATAGGACAGAAGTAGATACTATATACACAGTGCTATATGGCAGAAGTAGATAGATACTATACATACTGACACCATGCTATAGGGCAGACATCGATACTATACTCAAAGTGATATAGGACAGAAGTAGAAAGATACTATATACACAGTGCTATAGCGCAGACATAGATACTATACACACAGTGCTGTAAGGCAGTTGTAGCTGCTATACACACAGGCATATCATTGCTGGAGCCTTCCTGTGTCCTGACAGAGTGCTCGTCAAACAATCTGGAGATATACAGAGCTAAGTATATTTTTCTGGCACTTCAGAGTTTTGTACTGTTAATTGTTGTTTGACTACTTTTATATCATTGCTGGCTGACGTCAGAGTTGTGCACTGTTATTTTTGCTTCACTGTATAGTTTTTCAGATCTCTGCTGAAGGTGTTGTTTTTCCTCTACCCATCCTCCCTATCCCTGTTTTGTTGTTTAAATTTGGAGGATTTTGCAGTTGTCCGCCCCCACTGTAGATTTGATCTGAGACACTCCCCCCAGTCCCATCTCTTTACCTCATTCTACCTAATAGACTCCCTCTGCACTTGTTTTTAATCATTTTTAATTTAATTGCATTTTTTTAAACTCTTTTGTCTAACATTGCTCCATACTCAAGTGTGCTAGCTTGCACTGCATTTGAATTGTTTTTACTGCTGTTTTAGCTACTTTTCTGTATAAAAAAAATAAATAAAAAAAAAAAAAAAAAAAAAACCTAAGCCTGTTTCCTACCTTTCCTGTAACTAGTGTAGTCCAGATTCAGATTTGCTTTATCCAGGATTGTATGTAAGCTTCGGAGCCCCCCAAGCTTTCTGTGTTGGAGGGAAGCCTTCTAGCTTATTAGCAGGAGTAATAAACATTAGGTAACATATCTACCACATAAGGAGTGGTTATGGTCCATTGTAGTTATTGGCTGTTTGGACAGTTTTTCCATCTCTCTCAACTTTCTGATTTAAAAGCCCGCATGTGCACTTGTTTCCACCCTTTCCTGTAACTAGTTTAGTCCAGATACAGATTTGTAGTTTTAGCACTTGAATTTGCCTATTTGTGATCAGCACTTGTTCAGAACTTGCTGTAAGAACTAAATAAGCTACAAATTACTACAGCACTCAACCTTTCTCATTACCTAGAGGTAAACAGTTTTGGTACTTACTTTCCTCACTTGCTTAGAGAAAAACAGCTCTTGTACTCACTTTCCTCACTTATCTAGAAGAAAATAGTTTTTTTATTCAGGCATGTCCAATGGTCAGCTCCTACTGTTCTCTCCTGTCTATCTGATGAATGTGGGCATCTTGGGGCAATGTAGAAATTGCCTCATATACACAGACAACCCTCTCCTCCTACCACCCAACACTACAACCTGTGAGAGATGCAGTTATCTAGCCAAACTGGAGGTAAAGCTCTCTCCAACCAAGACTGAACTTGACAGTCAAGAGGAGAAGGAAAACACTTGCACCACACCACACTCATCACATAGTCTCACTAATCTACACCACCAAAATCCACACATAGAAACACAAAAACATTCACGGAGGCTTTCAGTAATAATCCCCTCAAGCAACAGAGATGTCCAAAGTAGAAATGCAAGCAACCTCCACCCCCTCAACACAACCCAAATGACACATAGCCCACAGACTCATTGTGCCTCTCAACCACAGCTAGTTAGGCAAACAACGTACCCAACATATTAGTCATAGGTGACTCTATAGTCAGGCACACTGCTGTCCCACTCACCAGGCTAAAAGGAGAAGGTTACTGTCAGCTGCCTGACGGGTGCCAGGATCCACCACATAACCCACACACTCAGATCACTCCACAACAAGTACAAATATGACTCGGTCATTGTCCATGTTGGTGTGAATGATCTGAGATGTACCTCCCTGGACTACATGAAAAGAGACATGGAAGATCTCTCCGATCTTGTAGCCCAGGTAGGTATGACCCTAGCCATGAGTAGCATTCTGCCATCACCCAGAAAGATATCGCAGTGCAAGGACAAAATGATTGACTTCAACAATTGGCTAAGCTTCTGGTGTCATTCTAAAGGGATCCAGTATCCGTCTACCTGGGATGACATGGTTGACAGACCACAATGCTTTGCCAGAGAAGGCCTGCACCTGTCACCCCTGGGATTCCAGATACTGGTTACGGTTCCTGCCACCCCTATAGTGCCTTTTTTATGCAAGATTCAAATGACAAATTCACCACCATAACAGGAACAGGCAAACAAAAACTGAGGGTGATGCTTCTCAATGCTAGAAGTCTAAATCTCAAAATGTACTCACTCGAGGCACTCCTTAAAATGGAGAACATAGATATCTGTGCAGTGACTGAGACCTGGTTCAAGGCTCCAGAGAGCACCCCTGCACTACCAGGCTATAACTCATACCACACTTTTCAGCCATGTAACCTGGACTGGAACACCAAAGGCGGAGGTGAGATGTGTCCATATTCATTAAGGATATCCACACCTCCAGGCTAATTGCTCAGCATAATGCAGCCGAGGTTATCCAAGTGCAACTAACTCTGGGCAAAACTGCAATCCAAATTGTAGCTTGTTACAGATCCCCCACCATGCCCCAGGATTCCCACTCCTCTTTTCTTGATGTACTGGAAAATATTAGGGTTGAACTAAACATCCTAATAATAGAGGATTTCAACTACCCCACCATTAACTGGGAAATTACTCATGTACCAACTCCTTCGCTCAACACTTTCTGGAATTCATAAACTCCAATGCCCTAGATCAACTTATCCACACCCCCAACAGGGGCAACAATATCCTAAATCTAGTCATTACCAACATGAGTGACCGGTGTTCCACACCTGAAGTCAACGCCTCATTGGTCCGATCTGACCATAAGCTAATTACCGTAGATATCCACATCCTGCCCCACCCCCATTAAGGAAAACATGGTAAAAAATTTCTCCAAAGCCAACTTCATGCTTCTTAAGACAGAAGTGGTGAACTTCATGACACCCATGCAGACGGACAATACAGTTACGACTACTGAATCCTACACAATTGCACTTTATAAGCACTTACACAAGTGCATGGATCGTGCTATCCTAAACAGAACCAAGACGCTGTCCTCCAAAAAAGGAGACCAATCTGGTGGTCTCCTGCAATAAACAAACTGTACAACAGAAGGAAGAAACTGTTGCAAAAGAGAATAAAATCCCATGAGTGAAGTAGCTCCCTGGTCAGCCTCAGTAAGAAGCTGCGATCCCTGATAAAATCCTCCAAAGCTAGTTACAAAAACAAAATCATCACTGATTCTAAAGACAACCACAAAGCATTTTATAGCTATGTAAAGAATCTCAATGGCAACACTCAGATCTGCTCTGAGTTACAGCACAATGGCATTAAATATACAGACCCAACTGATATTGCCAACATCCTGGCAGATAGGTTCAGTGCTAACTTTACCCCCCCTCTCACCCCCTAAAGAGTCCATCTCTATACCAGAAGAATGCAAAGTTCCTATAATCATGGCTGCACAGGTAAAAAACACACTCTCCAAAGCCAAGAACACAGCATCCATGGGACCAGAGAACATCCCAGGCTGCGTTCTACACGAACTACAGAATGAACTGGCACCCCACCTAAGTTCCATGTTCATTTATAGCCTCACCTCAGGCTTTGTGCTCGCTGAATGGCACACAGCAGCAATCCCACTCCACAAATGGGGAGCACTACGGCCCCCAGAAACTACCGCCCCATTAGCCTGACGAGCCTGGTCTGCAAAGGCTATGGAACGTATCATCATGGAACTTATAAACAAAGACATTGGTAATCTCCAAACTCTGGACCCAGCCCAGTTTGGGTTTGTAAAAGACAGATCATGTCTCCTAAACCTGATAGACTTCTTTGAAGCAGATAGCAAAGCAGTAGACGAGGATAAGGTAGTTCACACAGCCTATCTAGATCTTGCCAAAGCTTTCAACACCATCCCCCACTCTGGAATTATAGATAAACTCACTAAACTAGGTGTAAATCCCTATGTTACAAGATGGGTTTCCAACTGGCTTACTGACAAAACCCACACTGTGAAAGTAGCAGACTCCAAATCTGACTTCAGGCCAGTGACAAGTGGAGTACCACAGGGTTCAGTCCTGGGTCCTCTCCTGTTTGGTATCTACTTCTCTGAAGTACAGGCTAATGTAGAAGGTCTTTGGCTAATGAAGTTCACAGATGACTGCAAACTAGAAGCCATAATCGAAACTCCTAACAATGTGGACATCCTACAAAAGGGCCTCACTGAGACAGATGCCTGGTGTCAAAGCCATGGCCTCAAGCTCAATGCCAAAAAGTGCTTCGTCATCCCCATTGGTAAAAACTCTGTACCCAAGAACTACAACATAGGCAGTAGTATACTTAACACCGAAAGTGTGATAAGAGACCTTGGGACACAGGTGGAAAGTGGTCTCTCCTATGATAACACCATCGCCACAGTAGTCAGGAAATCCTTCTATGTGACACAACTCATCCCAAAAGGTTTCTCATCCAGAAAAAAAGTGGTCATTGTTCCCCTCTACACATCAATCATTAGACCACATTATAGAGTTCAACACCCCTTTTGGGATGTACCTCACAAGACATCTACAACAACTGGAAAGGCCGCAGAAATACCTCACAGAGAGGATTACCGGCCTCAAACAGATGCCCTACGCAAATCCAAAAACGAACAGGAGTCCAGTACCACAAATAAAGTGCAACAGTCGATTTTTAATAACTTAAAAAGCAAATAAATGAGCTCTTTCGTCTGAGACACAGACTTCTTCAGATGAAAGCACTGGTGCCAAAAATCTAGTTATATACATGCTTTCTAATACAATAATTACCAATTAATTCACCAATGAACCTTTCCAATAAATTTTTAAAGAGATATTCTAAACATCTATTCTCAATAAAAAATATATATTACATGATATTGTGTATTAAATTGCAAACATCTTACTTTCTGCTTAATAATAACAATATAATAAACAACAAACTTAAAATTTAAAAACATTATATAAAATTAAACATATATTACATGCTGTTGTTTATCGAATATGTTCAGCTCTAGCTGTTAAAATAGATTTAATGCTTATGTACTCGTTTAGACCTGGTGGTATGTTTGCCCTCAGCCTAAGTTGCCATTTAAGCTCTATGTTAAGCAAAAAAAGTTTTAAAATTGCCCCTTCCCCTAAAATTATTTTCTTTTACTAAATCAATGATCCCAAACCTGTAACCATTAAAAAAAGGACACGTTAAACTATGCTTATACAAAGCATTGGTAACTTTGTCTGTTTTGATGTTGTATTGGTGTTCATACATACGTTCTTTTAAAGAACTTTCCGTGTTCCCTATGTAAAATGCACAGCATGATTTACAAAGAGCTAAATAAACAACCATTTTAGTTTTACAATTCCCGTTGCAGAACCTAACCAAACTATTTAATCCATTGTTTAACTTTATTGACCGTCTCAAAAAACTCCAGGTTTACTCCGTCACATATTGCCTACTCAGAGGTGATCTCTGCCTCACATAAAAAGCTATGTCAAACCCAGAGCTGTTGGACATGCCCCACTTAAAGAAATCCCAATCCCTCTGAGCTACACGCTCTAGGGACCTAAACCTTATCACCACAATAAACAGAACATGCCGAAGGGATAGATTCCTGTCCCAGAGACTTCCCATACTCTGGAATAAACTACCTATCTATATCAAACTAAGCTCCTCATTAGCACTCTTCAAGAAAAATCTTGATGATTAGATGGGAAATAGGAAATTCACCACGGGGATCACTTCTGTGGCTCTGCTCGACAGTGGCATAGGAAAATAATTTTCTTGGGTGGCAAAAGCCAAGGTACCTTTTTGGCTGGGCTTGTATAGGCCCCAAAGCTGATAGCCTTTTACCTACCTATGAACCTATTAACCTATGAACCTATAGGGCAGAAGTAGATACTGTACATACAGTGCTATAAATTAGAAGTAGATATTATACACACAGTGGTATAAGCCACACATAGATCCTATACACACAGTGATATTGGGCAGAAGTAGATAATATACACAGAGTGCTACAGGGTGAAAGTAGATACTATCCACACAGTGCTATAGGGCAGATGTAGATACTATACACACAGTGCTATACGGCAGACGCAGATACTATACACACAGTGCTATAAGGCACACGTAGATACTATACGCACAGTGCTACTGGGCAGAAGTAGACACTATACACACAGTGCTATAGGGCAAAGGTAGATACTATACACACAGTGCTATAGGGCAGTAGTTGAGAGATACTATACACATAGTGCTATAAGGCAGATGTAGATACCATACATACAGTGCTAACGGGCAGAAGTAGATAGATACTGTACACATAGTGCTATAAGGGAAACTAAATACAATACACACAGTGCTATAAGGCAGACGTAGAAACTATGCACAAAGTGCTATAGGGCAGACGTAGATACTATACACACAGTGCTATAAGGCAGAAGCAGATACTATACACACAGTGCTATAAGGCAGGCATAGACACTATACACACAGTGCTATAAGGCAGAAGTAGATACTATACACAGTGCTATAGGGCAGAAGTAGATAGATACTATACACGCAGTGTTATGAGGCAGACGTAGATACTATACACACAGTGCTATAAGGCAGACGTAGGTACGATACACACAGTGTTATAAGGCAGACGTAGATACTATACCCTCAGTGCTATAAGGCTGAAAGAGATACTATAAACACAGTGCTATAAGGCAGAAGGAGATACTATACATACTGTGCTATAGGGCAGACACAGATATTATACACACAGTGCTATAGGGCAGAAGTAGATAGATGTTATACACACAGTGCTATGAGTCAGACATAGATACTATACACACAGTGCTATAGGGCAGACATAGATACTATGCACACAGTTCTATGAGGCAGACGTTGATGCTATACACACAGTGCTGAGGCAGACTTAGTTATTATACACACAGTGCTATAAGGCATATGTAGATACTATACACACAGTGCTATAGAGCAGACGTAGATACTAGACACACAGTGCTATAGGGCAGAAGTTGATAGATACTATATACACAGTGCTATAGGGCAGATGTAGATAATATACACTAGTGCTATGAGGCAGACGTAGATAGTATACACACAGTGCTATAGGACAGAAGAAGATACTATACACACAATGCTATAAGGTGGAAGTTGATACTATACTCACTGTGCTATGAGGTAGACGTAGATACTCTACACACAGTGCTATAGAGCACATGTAGATACTATACACACAGTGCTATAGGGCAGACGTAGATACTAGACACACAGTGCTATAAGGCAGAAATTGATAGATACTATATACACAGTGCTATAGGGCAGATGTAGATAATATACACCAGTGCTATGAGGCAGATGTAGATAGTATACACACAGTGCTATAGGACAGAAGAAGATACTATACACACAATGCTATAAGGTGGAAGTTGATACTATACTCACTGTGCTATGAGGTAGACGTAGATACTCTACACACAGTGCTAAGAAGTAGACAAAGATACTGTACACACAATGCTATAAGACAGATGTAAATAGTACACACACAGTGCTATAAAGCAGACGTAGATACTATACACACAGTGATATAGGGCAGACGTTGATAATATACACACAGTGCTATAAGACAGACGTAGATACTATACACACAGTGCTATAAGGCAGAAGTATATACTATACACACAGTGCTATAAGGCAGACGTAGATACTATTCACACAGTTCTATAAGGCAGAAGTAGATACTATACACACAGTGCTATAGTTCAGACGTAGATACTATTCAAACAGTGCTATAGCGCAGATGTCAATACTATAAACACAGTGCTATAGGGCAGATGTAGATACTATACACACAGAGTTATTAGGCAGACGTAGATACTATAAACACAGTGCTATTGAGCAGACGTAGATGCTATACATTCAGTGCTATAAGGCAGACGTAGACATTATACACACAGTGCTGTAAGGCAGTTGTAGATACTATACACACAGTGCTAGAGGGCAGAGCTAGATACTGTACACACAAATCTATAGGAGAGAAGTAGATAGATACTATACACTCAGTGCAATAGGGTAGACGTAGATACTATACACACAGTGCTATGAGGCAGAAGTAGATACTATATATACAGTGCTATAAGGCAAACGTAGATACTATACACACAGTGCTATAAGGCAGAAGTAGATACAATACACACAGTGCTATAAGGCAGACATAGATACAATTTCCACAATGGTATAAGGCAGACGTAGATACTATACACACAGTGCTATAAGGCAGACGTAGATACTATACACACAGTGCTATTAGACACACATAGATACTATACACACATTGCTATAGGGCAGAATTAGATAGATACTATAAACACAGTGGTATAGTGCAGATGTAGATACTATACACACAGTGCTATTAGACAGATGTAGAAACTATACACACAGGGCTATTGGGCAGACATAGATTCTATGCACTCAGTGCTATAAGGCTGATGTAGATATTATAAACACAGTGCTGTAAGGCAGATGTAGATACTATACACAGTGCTATAAGGCAGAAGTAGTTGTTCTACACACAGTGCTATGAGACAGACGTAGATTCTATACACACAGTGCTATAGGGCAAAAGTAGATACTATACACACAGTGCTATAGGGCAGACGTAGATACTATACATACAGTGCTATAAGGCAGAAGTAGTTACTATACACACCGTGCTATGAGACAGATGTAGATTCTACACACACAGTGCTATACGGCAAAAGTAGATACCATACACACAGTGCTATAGGGCAGACTTAGATACTATACTTACAGTGCTATAAGGCAGCCGTAGATACTGTACACACATAGCTATAAGGCAGACATAGATACTATGCACACATTGCTATAAGGCAGAAGTAGAAACTATACACACAGTGTAATAGGGCAGAAGTAGGTAGATACTATATACACAGTGCTATAAGGCAGACGTAGATAGTATACTCTCAGTGCTATAGGGCAGAAGTAGATACTATACACACAGTGCTATAAGGCACACATAGATACTATACACACAGTGCTATTGGGAGGAGTAGATACTATACACACAGTGCTATAGGGCAGATGCAAATGCTATACAGACAGTGCTATATGGCAGATGTAGATACTATACTCACAGTGCTATAGGGCAGAAGTAGATACTATACACACAGTGCTTTAAGGCAGATGCAGATACTATAAACACAGTGCTATAAGGCACACATAGATACTTTACACACAGTTCTATTGGGAGAAGTAGATACTATGCACACTGTGATATAAGGCAGACGTAGATACAATACAGAAAGTGCTAGGAGGCACAAGTAGATACTATACACACAGTGCTGTTGGGCAGAAGTAGACACTATACACAGAGTGCTATAGGACAAACGTAGATACTATACACACAGTGCTATAAGGCAGACGTAGATACTATATACGCTGTGCTATAAAAAGGACGTACAAACTATACACGCAGTGCTATAGGGCAGAAGTTGATTGATACTATACACACAGTGCTATAAGTCAGACGTGGATACTATACACACAGTGCTAATGGCCAGAAGTAGATAGATACTATACACATAGTGCTATAAGGCAAACTAAATACTATACATACAGTGCTATAAGGAAGAAGTAAATACTCTACACACAGTGCTATAAGCAGAAGTAAATACTATACACACAGTGCTATAATTCAGAAGTAGATACTATACACACAGGGCTATAGGGCAGAAGTAGATAGATACTATACACAGTGCTATGAGGCAGTCATAGATACTATGCACACAGTGCTATAAAGCAACCATAGATACTATACAGACAGTTCTGTAATGCAGACATAGATACTATACACACAGTACAATGAGGCAGATGTAGATACTATACACACAGTGCTATAAAGCAGATGTAGATACTATACACACAGTGCTATAAGGCAGATATAGATAGAATACACACAGTGCTATAGGGCAGAAGAAGATACTATACACACAGTGCTATGAAGCAGATGTAGATACTATACAGACAGTCCTATAGGGCAGACGTAGATAGATAATATACACACAGTGCTATAAGGCAGACATAGATACTATACACACAGTGCTATAGGGCAGAAGTAGATACTATACACACAGTGCTATATGGCAGCCATACATACAATACACACAGTGCTATATTGTATACATAGATACTATACACACAGTGCTATAGGTAGAAGTAGATACTATACACACAGTGCTATAGGGTAGAAGTAGATACTATATACACAGTGCTATAGGGTAGAAGTAGATACTACGCACACAGTGCTATAAGTCAGAAGAAGATACTATAAACACAGTGCTATAGGGCCGAAGTAGATAGATACTGTACACACAGTGCTATAGGGTAGAAGTAGATGCTATACACACAGCGCTATAGGACAGAAGTAGATAACATGCACACACTACTATAAGGCAGAAGTAGTTATTATACACACAGTGCTATGAGACAGATGTAGATTCTATACACACAGTGGTATAGGGCAAAAGTAGATACTATAAACACAGTGCGATAGGGCAGACTTAGATACTATACACACAGTACTATAGGGCAGACGTAGATACTATGCACACGTTGCTATAAGGCAGACATAGATACTATACACACAGTGCTATAAGGCAGATGTAGAAATGATACACGCAGTGCAATAGGGCAGAAGTAGGTAGATACAATACACACAGTGCTATAAAGCAGATGTAGATACTATACACACAGTGCTATAGGGCAGACGTAGATACTATACACACAGTGCTATAAGGCAGAAGTAGGTACTATACACACAGTGCTATTGGGCAGACTTAGATACTATACACACAGTGCAGTAGGGCAGAAGTAGACATATACTGTACAAACAGTGCTATAAGACAGAAGCAGATACTATACACACAGTGCTACAGGGCAGAAGTAGATATATATATACACAGTACTATAAGGCAGATGTAGATATTATACAGAGTGCTATAAGGCAGAAGTATATATACACACAGTGCTATAGGGCAGAAGTAGTTAGAGAGTATACAAGCAGTGCTATAAGGCAGAAGTAGATACTATACACACAGTGCTATAAGGCAGGAGATGATAGATGCTATACACACAGTGCTATGAGGCAGATGTAGATACTATAACCACAGTGCTAAGAGGCAGATGAAGATACTATGCACACAGTGCTATAAGGCAGACATAGATACAATACACAGAGTTATATAAGGCAGAAGTAGATACTATACACACAGTGCTATGAGGCAGATGCCGATACTTTGCACACAGATCTATAGGGCAGACGTAGATACTATACACACAGTACTATAAGACAGACGTAGATACTATACACACACTGCTATAAAGCAGAAGTAGATACTATACACACAATGCTATAAGGCAGACATAGATACTATACATACAGTACTATAGGGCAGATGTAGATACTATACACACAGTGCTATAGGGCAGACGTAGATACTATATACATAGTGCTATAAGGCCGATGTAGATAAAACACATACAGTGCTATAGTGCAGGCGTAGATGCTATACACACGGTGCTAAAAGGCAGACGTAGATACTATGCAAACAGTGCTATAGGGCAGAAGTAGATGCTATACTCACAGTGCTTTAAGGCAAAATCAGATACTATACACACTGTGCTATAGGACAGATGTAAATACTGTACACACAGTGCTATAAGGCAGAGATAAATACTATACACAGAGTGCTATAGTGCAAAAGTAGATGCTATACACACATTGCTATAGGGCAGATGTAGATAGATACTATGCACACAGTGCCATACGGCAGGCTTAGATACTATATAGACAGTGCTATGAGGCAGATGTAGATATTATACACACAGTGCTATAAGGCAGATGTAGATACTATACACACAGTGCTATAGGGCAAACATAGTTACTATACATGCAGTGCTACAAGGAAGACGTAAATACTATACACACAGTGCTATAGGACAAAATTAGATACTATACACACAGTGTTATATGGCAGAAGTAGACAGATACTATACACACCGACACCGTGCTATAGGGCAGACGTCAATACTATACACACAGTGCTATAAGGCAGAAGTAGATAGATATTATACATGCAGTGCTATAGGGCAGACATAGATACTATACACACAGCGCTATGAGGCAGACGTAGATACTATACACACCTTGCTATAAGGCCGATGTAGACTATACACACAGTGCCAAAGGGCAGAAGTAGATACTGTACACACAGTGTTATAAGGCAGAAGTTGATATTATACACAAAAGTGCTATAAGGCACACATAGATCCTATACACACAGTGCTATTGGGCAGACGTAGATACTATACACAGAGTGCTATAGGGCAGAAGTAGATACTATATACACAGTGCTATAGGGCAGATGTAGATACTATCCACACATTACTATAAGGCAGAGGTACATACTATACACACAGTGCTATAAGGCAGACATTGAAATTATACACGCAGTGCAATAGGGCAGAAGTAGTTAATACTATACACAGTGCTATAAGGCAGACATAGTTACTATACACACACAGTGCTATAGGCAGAAGTTGATACTATACGCACAGTGGTATAGGGCAAAAGTAGATATTATACACATAGTTCTATAGGGCAGATAGTATACACACAATGCTGTAAGGCAGACATGGATACTATATACATAGTGCTATAAGGCTGATGTAGATAAAACACATACAGTGCTATAGTGCAGGCATAGATGCTATACACACAGTGCTAAAAGGCAGACGTAGATACTATACCGACAGTGCTATAGGGCAGAAGTAGATACTATACACACAGTGCTTTAAGGCAAAATCAGATACTATACACACTGTGCTATAGGGCAGATGTAAATACTATACACACAGTGCTATAAGGCAGAGATAAATACTATACACAGAGTGCTATAGTGCAAAAGTAGATGCTATACACACATTTCTATAGGGCAGATGTAGATAGATACTATGCACACAGTGCTATACGGCAGACTTAGATACTATATAGACAGTGCTATGAGGCAGATGTAGATATTATACACACGGTGCTATAAGGCAGATGTAGATACTATACACACAGTGCTATAGGGCAAACATAGTTACTATACACGCAGTGCTACAAGGAAGACGTAAATACTATACACACAGTGCTATAGGACAAAATTAGATACTATACACACAGTGCTATAAGGCAAAAGTAGATAGATATTATATATGCAGTGCTATAGGGCAGACATAGATACTAAACACACAGCGCTATGAGGCAGATGTAGATACTATTCACACTTTGCTATAAGGCCGATGTAGACTATACACACAGTGCTAAATGGCAGAAGTAGATACTGTACACACAGTGTTATAAGGCAGAAGTTGATATTATACACAAAAGTGCTATAAGGCAGACATAGATCCTATACACACAGTACTATTGGGCAGACGTAGATACTATACACAGAGTGCTATAGGGCAGAAGTAGATACTATATACACAGTGCTGTAGGGCAGATGTAGATACTATCCACACATTACTATAAGGCAGAGGTACATACTATACACACAGTGCTATAAGGCAGACATTGAAATTATACACGCAGTGAAATAGGGCAGAAGTAGTTAACACTATACACAGTGCTATAAGGCAGACATAGTTACTATACACACACACACAGTGCTATAGGCAGAAGTTGATACTATCCACACAGTGCTATAGGGCAGAAGTAGATATTATACACATAGTTCTATATGGCAGATGCAGATACTATACACACAGTGCTATAAGGCAGACATGGATACTATGCACACAGTGCACTAGGGCAGAACTATATTAGATACTATACACATAGTGCTATAGGGTAGAAGTAGATACTATACCCACAGTGCTATAGGTAGATGTAGATGCTATACACACAGTGCTATAGGGTAGAAGTAGATAGATACTATAGACACAGTGCTATAAGGCAGACATAAATACTATACACACAGTGCTATAAGGCAGACATAGATACTATACACACAGTGCTAGAAGGAAGATGTACAAACTATACATGCAGTGCTATTGGGCAGAATTAGATATATACTATACATACAGGGCTATAAGGCAGATGTAGATACTATACACACAGTGCTATCAGGCAGAAGAAGATAGATACTATACACACAGTGCTATTAGGCAGATGTAAATACTATACACACAGTGATATAAGGCAAAAGTAGGTACTATACACAGTGCTATTGGGCAGATGTAGATACTATACACATAGTGCTATAGGCAGTAGTTGTTAGAGAGCATACACACAGTGTTATGAGGCAGACATAGATACTATATACATAGTGCTATAAGGCCGATGTAGATAAAACACACACAGTGCTATAGTGCAGGTGTTGATGCTATGCACACAGTGCTAAAAGGCAGACGTAGATACTATACCGACAGTGCTATAGGGCAGACTTAGATACTTACTATAAACTCAGTACAATAGAGTAGACATAGATACTATACACACAGTGATATATGGCAGACATAGACACTATACAAACAGTGCTATAGGGCAGAATTATATTCTATACACACAGTGCTTTAAGGCAAAATCAGATACTATACACACTGTGCTATGAGGCAGACTTAGATACTATACACAGTGGTGTAAGGCAGACAAAGATACTACACACACAGTGCTATTGGGCAGACATAAATACTATACACACAGTGCTATAAGGCAGACATAAATACTATACACACAGTGCTATAGGGCAAAAGTAGATGTTATACACACATTGCTATAGGGCAGAAGTAGATAGATACTATGCACACAGTGCTATATGGCAGATGTAGATACTATACAGGCAGTGCTATGAGGCAGATGTAGATACTATACACAGAGTGCTATAAGGCAGACGTAGATACTATACACACAGTGCTATAGGGCAAATGTAGATACTATACACACAGTGCTATAAGGAATATGTAAATACTATACAAACAGTGCTATAGGACAAAATTAGGTACTATACCCACAGTGCTATATGGCAGAAGTAGACAGAAACTATACACACCGACACCGTGCTATAGGGCAGATGTTGATACTATACACACTGTCCTATAGGGCAGAAGTAGATAGATATTATACACACAGTGCTATAGGTCAACATAGATACTATACACACAGCACTATGAGGCTGACATAGATACTATACACACCGTGGTATAAGGCCGATGTAGATACTATACACACAGTGCTAAAGGGCAGAAGTCGATACTGTACACACAGTGTTATAAGGCATAAGTAGATATTATAGACACAGTGCTATAAGGCACACATAGATCCTATACACACAGTGCTATTGGGCAGAAGTAGATACTATACACACAGTGCTTTAGGGCAGAAGTAGATACTATACACACAGTGCTATAGGGCAGATGTAGATACTATCCACACATTGCTATAAGGCAGAGGTACATACTATACACACAGTGCACTAGGGCAGAACTATATTAGATACTATACACATAGTGCTATTTTGTAGAAGTAGATAAAATACACACAGTGCTATGAGGCAGTCATAGATACTATACAGACAGTGCTATAGGGAAGATGTAGATAGATACTATACACACAGTGCTATAGGGTAGAAGTAGATACAATACACACAGTGCTATAGGTAGAAGTAGATGCTATACACACAGTGCTATAAGGCAGACGTAAATACTATACACACAGTGCTATAAGGCAGACATAGATACTATACACACAGTGCTAGAAGGAAGACATAGAAACTATACATGCAGTGCTATTGGGCAGAGGTAAATAGATACTATACTCATAGGGCTATAAGGCAGATGTAGATACTATACACACAGTGCTATCGGGCTGAAGTAGATAGATACTATACACACAGTGCAGTTAGGCAGACTTAAATACTATACACACAGTGATATAAGGCAGACATAGGTACTATACACACAGTGCAATTGGGCAGACGTAGATACTATACACACAGTGCAATAGGGCAGAAGTTGATAGATACTGTACACACAGTGCTATAAGGCAGAAGCAGATACTATACACACAGTGATATAGGGCAGAAGTAGATACTGTAGACACAGTGCTATAAGGCAGATGTAGATACTATACACAGTGCTATAAGGCAGAAGTAGATACTGTACACACAGTGCTATAGGCAGAAATAGTTAGAGAGTATACACACAGTGCTATGAGGCAGACATAGATTCTATACACAGAGTTTTATAAGGTAGACATATATACTATACACACAATGCTATAAGGCAGATGTAGATACTATACACAGTGTTGTAAGGCAAACATAGATACTATACACAGAGGACTACAAGGCAGAAGTAGATACTATTCACACAGTGCTATACGGCAGACATAGATACTATACACACAGTTCTATTAGGCAGAAGTAGATACTATATACACAGTGCTAAGAGGCAGACGAAGATACTATAAACACAGTGCTATAAGGCAGACATAGATACTATACACACAGTGCTGTAAAGCAGACTTAGATACAATACAGATAATGCTATAAGGCAGAAGTAGATACTATACACAGTGCTATGAGGCAGACATAGATACTATGCACACAGTTTTATAGGGCAGATGTAGATGCTATACACACAGAGCTATAAGACATATGTAGATACTATACACACACTATTGTAAGGCAGAAGTAGATACTATACACACAATGCTATAAGGCAGACGTATATACTATACACACAGTGCTATAGGGCAAAAGTAGATAGATACTATACACACAATGCTATAAGGCAGACATAGATACTATACATACAGTGCTATATGGCAGACGTAGATACTATACACACAGTGCTGTAGGGTAGACGTAGATACTACATACAAAGAGCCATAAGGCCGATGTAGATACTACACACACAGTGCTATAGTGCAGATGTAGATACTATACACACAGTGCTATAAGGCAGATGTAGATACTATACACACAGTGCTATATGGCAGACGTAGATACTATACACACAGTGCTATAGGGCAGAAGTAGATACTATACACACGGTGTCTTATGGAAAAAGTAGATACTATACACACAGTGCTGTGAGGCAGACATAGATACTATACCCAGTGCTATAAGGCAGACTTAGATACTATACACACAGTGCTATAGGACAGATGTAGATACTATACACACATTGCTATAGGGCAGACGTAGATACTATACACACACGGCTATAGGGCAAAAGTAATACTACATGCAGAGAGCTATAAGGCAGATGTAGATACTATACACACAGTGGTATAGTGCAAACGTCGATACTATACACACAGTGCTATAAGGCAGAAGTAAATACTATACACACAGTGCTGTAGGACAGAAGAAGATACTATACACACAGTGCTATATGGCAGAAGTAGACAGATACTATACACACCGACACCATGCTATAGGGCAGATGTCGAAACTATACACACAGTGTTATAGAGCAGACGTAGATACATACTATACACACAGTGCTATAGGGCAGACATAGATACTATACACACAGCACTATGAGCAGATGTAGATACTATACCCACAGAGCAATAAGGCAGATATAGATAATATACACACAGTACTATAGGGCAGAAGTAGATACTGTGCACACAGTGCTATAAGGCAGAAGTAGATATTATACACACAGTGCTATAAGGCACACATATATACTATACACACAGTGCTTTTGGGCAGAAGTGGATACTACAAACACAGTGCTATAGGGCATCAGTAGATACTATACACACAGTGCTATAGGGCAGATGTAGATACCATACACACATTGCTATAAGGCAGGGGTAGATACTATAAACACAGTGCTATAAGGCAGACATAGAAACTATATACGCAGTGCAATACGGCAGACGTTGATAATATAAACACAGTGCTATAAGGCAGAAATAGATACTCTACCCACAGTGCTATAGGGCAGATGTAGGTACTATACACACAGTGCTATAAGGCAGACGTAGATACTATACAAACAGTGATATAAGGCACACGTTGATACTATACACATAGTGCTATTGGGAGAAGTAGATAATATGCACGCTGTTCTATAGGGCAGAAGTAGATACTATGCTCACATTTCTATAAGCCACACATAGATACTATACACACAGTGCTATTGGGCAGAAGTAGACAATATACACACACAGTGCTATAGGACAAAAGCAGATACTATACATACAGTGCTATAGGGCAGACGTAGATACTATACACACAGTGCTATAGGGCAGATGTAGATGCTATACACACAGTGCTATAAGGCAGACATAGATACTATACACACAGTGTTATAAAACAGATGTAGAAAATATACATGCAGTGTTATAGGGCAGTAGTTGAGATATACGATACACACAATGCTATAAGGCAGACGTAGATACTATACACACAGTGCTAATGGGCAGACGTAGATAGATACTATACACATACTGCTATAAGGCAAACTAAATACATTACACACAGTGCTATAAGGCAAACATAGATACTAGACACACAGTGCTATAGGGCAAACGTAGACACTATACACACAGTGCTATAGGGCAGAAGCAGATACTATACACACAGTGCTATAAGGCAGACATAGATCCGATAAACACAAAGTGCTATAAGGCAGACATAGATACTATATACACAGTACTATGAGGCAGATGTAGATACTATACACTGAGTTCTATAAAGCAGATGTAGATACTATATACACAGTGCTATAAGGCAGACATAGATACTATACACACAGTGCAATGAGGTAGATGTAGATACTATACACACAGTGCTATAGGGCAGACATAGATGCTATACACACAGTGCAATAGGGCAGACGTAGAAACTATACACACAGTGCTATAGAGCAAATGTAGATACTATAATCACCGTGCCATAGGGCAGAAGTTGACAGATACTATACACACACTGCCATAGGCAGACATAGATACTATACGCCAGTGCTATGAGGCAGACATTGATACTATGGAAAAAGTAGATACTATACACACATTGCAATATGGCAGACGTAAATACTATACACACAGTGTTATAAGTCAGATGTAGATAATATACACACATTGCTATAAGGCAAACATAAAAACTATACACGCAGTGCAATAGGACAGAGGTACGTATATACTATACACACAGTGCTATAAGGCAGATATAGATACTATACACACAGTGCTATAGGGCAGATGTAGATACTATACACACAGTGCTATAGGGCAAAAGTAGATATTATACACACAGTGCTGTAAGGCAGACGTAGATACTATACACAGAGTTCTATAAGGCACACTTAGGTACTATGCACACAGTGCTATTGGGAGAAGTAGATACTATACACACTGTGCTGTAGGGCAGAAGTAGATACTATAAACAAAGTGCTATAAGGCACACATAGATAATATTCAGACAATGCTATTTGGCAGAAGTAGACACTATACACACAGTGCTATAGGGCAATAGTAGATACTATACACACAGTGCTATATGGCAGACATAGATTCTATACACAGTGATATAAGGCAGACGAAGATACTATGCACACTGAGCTAAAAAAAATAGACATAGAAACTATACATGCAGTGCTATTGGGCAGAAGTTGATAGATACTTTACAAACAGTGCTATAAGGCAGGCATAAATACTATACACACAGTGCTATCGGGCAGAAGTATATAGATGCTATACACATACTGCTACAAGGCAAACTAAATACTATACACGCAGTCCTATAAGGTAGATAGATACTATACACACAGTGCTGTAGGCCAGACGTAAATACTATACACACAGTGCGATTGGGCAGAACAAGATACTATACACACAGTGCTATAAGGCAGACATAAATACTATACACACTGTGCCATAATTCAGAAGTAGATACTATACAGACAGGGCAATAGGGCAGAAGTAGATATATACTATACACACAGTGCTATGATTCAGTCGTAGATACTATACACACAATGTTATAAGGCAGACGTAGATACTATACGCAAAGTGCTATAAGGCAGACATATATACAATACACACTGTGCTATAAGGCAGAACTAGATACTATACACACAGTTCTATAGGGTAGATGTAGATGCTATACACACAGTGCTATGAGGCAGATGTAGATACTATACACACAGTGCTATAAGACAGAAGTAAATACTATAGACACAGTGCTATAAGGCAGACATAGATACTATACACACAGTCCTACAGGGCAGATGCAGATACTATACACACAGTGCTATAGGGCAGTAGAAGATAGATGCAATACACACAGTGCTATGAGGCAGACATAGATACTATACACACAGTGCTATAGGGCAGACATATATACTATATACACAGTGCTATGAGGCAGACATAGATACTATACACACAGTTGTATAAGACAGAAGTAGATACTATACACACAATGCTATAAGGCAGACATAGATACTATAATCACAGTGCTAGAGGGCAGAAGTTGATAGATACTATACACACAGTGCCATAGGCAGACCTAGATACTATACACACAGTGCTATAGGGCAGACATATATACTATATACACAGTGTTATGAGGCAGACATAGATACAATACACACAGTTGTATGAGGCAGACATAGATACTATACACACAGTGCTATAGGGCTGAGGTAGATAATATTCACACAGTGCTTTAAGGCAGAAGTTGATACTTATGAGGTAGACGTAGATACTATACACACATTGCTATAAGGCATACTTAAATACTATATACACAGTGCTATAAGGCAGAAGTAGATACTATACACAAAGTGCTATAAGGCAGACATAGATAACTTACACATAGTACTAAGAGGCTGACGTAGATGCTATACACACAATGTTATAAGGCTGATGCAGATACTATACACAGAGTGCTATAAGGCAGACTTAGGTACTATACACACAGTGCTATAGGGTGGTTGTAGATACTTTACACATGGTGCTATAAGGCAGATGTTGATACTATACACACAGTGCTATAAGGTAGAAGTAGATACTATAAACACAGTGCTATAAGACAGACATAGATACTATTCACGTAGTGTTGTAAGGCAGACATAGATACTATTCACACAGTGCTATAAGGCAGATGTAGATACTATTCACACAGTGCTATAGGGCAGCCATAGATACTATACACACAATGCTATAAGGCAGATGTAGATAATATACAGAGAGTGCTATAAGGCAGACTTAGGTACTATACACACAGTGTTATAGGGCAGACGTAGGTACTATACACACAGTGCTATAAGGCAAATGTAGATACTATACACAAAGTACTATTAGGCAGATGTAGATACTTTACACACAGTGCTATTGGGCAGACATAGATCCTATACACACAGTGCTATAAGGCAGATGTAGATATTATACACACAGTGCTGTAAGGTAGATGTAGATACTATACACACAGTGCTATAGGGCAGATGTAGATACTATACACACAGTGCTATAGGAAAGAAGTAGATAGATACTATACACACAGTGCAGTATGGTAGACATAGATACTATACACAGAGAGCTATGAGGCAGACATTGATACTATACACACAGTGCTACAAGTCAGTCATAAATACTATACACACAGTGCTATAGGGCAGAAGTTGATACTATACACACAGTGCTATAAGACAGAAGTAGTTACTACACACACAGTGCTATGAGACAAACGTAGATTTTATACATACAGTTCTATAGGGCAAAACTAGAAACTATACCCACAGTGTAATGCGGCAGACGTAGATACTATACACACAGTGCTATAAGGCACACTTAGATACTATACACACAGTGCTATTGGGAGAAGTAGATACAATATACACTGTGCTGTAGGGCAGAAGTAGATACTATACACAAAGTGCTATAAGCACACATAGATAATATTCACACAGTGCTATTGGCAGAAGTAGACACTATACACACAGTACTATAGGGCAATAGTAGATACTATACACACAGTTCTATATGGCAGACGTAGATACTATACACACATTGCTATAAGGCAAACGTAGATACTATACACACTGAGCTATAAAACAGACATAGAAACTATACATGCACTGCTATTGGGCAGAAGTTGATAGATACTATACACATAGTGCTACAAGGCAAACTAAATACTATACACACAGTGCTATAAGGCAGACGTAGATACTATACACACAGTGCTATAGTGCAGACATAAATACTATACACACAGTGCTATTGGGCAGAAGTAGATCCTATACACACATACACACAATCCTGTAGTGCAGATGCAGATACTGTACACACAGTGCTATAGGGCAGTAGTAGATACATGTTATACACACAGTGCTATAAGGCAGACATAGATACTATACACACAGTGGTATAGGGCAGACATAGATACTATACACACAGTGCTATGAGGCAGACATAGATACTATACACACAGTGCTATAAGGCAAAAGTAGATACTTTGCACAGTTTTATAGGGCAGACATTGATACTATTCACACAGTGCTATAGGGCAGATGTAGATACTACACAAACAGTGCTATAGGGCATAAGTAGATAGATACTATACCCACAGTGCTATAATGCCAATGTAGATACTATACACACAGTGCTATAGGGCAGAATTAGATACTACACACAGAGTGCTATGAGGCAGATGTAGATTCTATACACACAGTGCTATAGGGCAGATGTAGATGCTATACACACAGTGCTATAAGGCAGACGTAGATATTATACACACAGTGCTATAAGGCAGATGTAGATACTATACACACAGTGCTATAGGGCAGACGTAGATACAATACACACAGTCCTATAGGGCATATGTAGATACTATACACACAGTGCTATAGGGCAGAAGTTGATAGATACTATATGCACAGTGCTATGAGGCAGACATAGATACTATACACACAGTGCTATAAGGCAGATGTAGATACTATACACACAGTGCTATAGGGCAGAAGTAGATACTATGCACACAATGCAGTAAGGCAGAAGTTGATACTATATACACAATGCTATGAGGTAGATGTGCACACAGTGCTATAATGCCGAAGTAGATACTATACACACAGTGCTATAAGCCTGAAGTAGATACTATACACACAGTGCTATAAAGCAGACTAAGATACTATACGCAGTGCTATAAGTGAGAAGTAGATTCTATACAAACAGTGCTATAGGGCAGACGTTGATACTATTCACACAGTGCTATAGGACAGATGTAGATACTATACACACAGTGCTATAAGGCAGACATAGATACTATACTCACAGTGCTATTGGGCAGACGTAGATACTATACACACAGTGCTATAAGGTAGATGTAGATACTATACACACAGTGCTATAGGGCAGAATTAGATAGATACTATAAACACAGTGCTATATAGAAGATGTGGATACTATACACACGGTGCTATTAGGCAGAGGTAGATTTTATACACACAGTGCTATAGGGCAGACGTAGATGCTATATACACAGTGCTATATGGCAGATAAAGATACTATACACACAGTGCTCTAGGACAGACATAGAGATATGCTATACACACAGTGCTTAGGGCAGAAGTACATACTATACACACAGTGCTATGAGGCAGAAGTGGATACTATACACACAGCGCTATAAGGCAGATTTAGATACTATACAAACAGTGCTATAGGGCAGAAGTAGATACTATACGCCCAGTGCTATATGCAGAAGTAATTACTATACACACAATGCTATGGGACAGATGTAGATTCTATACACACAGTGCTATAGGGAAAAAGTAGATACTATACACACAGTTCTATAGGGCAGACGTTGATACTATACACACAGTGCCATAAGGCAGATGGAGATACTATACACACACAGTGCTATAAAACAGACGTAGAAACAATACACACAGTACTATAGGGCAGAAGCTGATAGATACTATGTACACAGTGCTATAAAGCAGACTTAGATACTATACACACAGTGCTCTCAAGCAGAAGTAGATAGATACTATACACATAGTGCTATAAGGCAAACTAAGTACTATACACACAGTGCTATAAGGCAGACGTAGGTACTATACACACAGTGCTGTAGGGTAGATGGTGATACTATACACACAGTGCTGTAGGGCAGAAGTTGATACTATACACAGAGTGCTATAAGGCATACGTAGATACTATATACACAGTTCTATAAGGCAGATGTAGATACTATACACACAGTGCTATAAGGCAGAAGTAGATAGATACTATACACACAGTGCTATGAGGCAGATATAGATACTATACACACAGTGCTATAAGGCAGACATAGATACCATACACATGGTACTATAAGGCAGACATAGATACTATACACGCAGTACTATGAGGCAGATGTAGATACTGTACACATAGTGCTATAAAGCAAACATAGATACTATACACACAGTGCTATAAGGCAGACATAGATACTATACACACAGTGCTGTAAGGCAGAACTAGATACTATACACACAGTGCTATAAGGCAGACGTAGATGCTATACACACAGTGCTATGAGGCAGACGTAGATACTATCTACACAGTGCTATAAGGCAGACGTACATACTATACACTCAGTGTTAGATGGCAGAAAGAGATATTATAAACGTAGTGCTATAAGGCTGAAGTAGATACTATACTCACAGTGCTATAGGGCAGATGGAGATACTATACACAAAGTGCTATAGGACAGAAGTAGATAGATGTTATACACACAGTGCTATGAGGCAGATGTAGATACTATACATACAGTGCTATATGGTAGATGTAGTTACTATACTCACAGTGCTATAGAGCAGACGTAGATACTATACACACAGTGCTATAAGGCAGAAGTTGATACTATACACACAGTGCTTTAGGGAAGAATTAGATAGATACTATAAACACAGTGCCATAGGGCAAACGTAGATACTATACACACAGTGCTATAAGGCAAATGTAGATAATATACACACAGTGCTATAGGGCATATGTAGATACTATACATACAGTGCTATAGGGCAGATGTAGATATTATGCACGCAGTGCTAGAGGGCAGACTTAGATACTATACATACATTGCTATAGGGCAGATGTAGATACTATCCACACAGTGCTATAGGGCAGAATTAGGTAGATACTATAAACACAATGCTATAGTGCAGAAATAGATACTATACACACAGTGTAATTAGGCAGATGTAGATACTATACACACAGTGCTATAGGGCAGATGTAGATGCTATACACACAGTGCTATAAGGCAGATGTAGATATTATACATACATTTCTGTAAGTCAGATGTAGATTCAATACACACAGTGCTGTAGGGCAGACGTAGATCCTATACACACAGTGCTATAGGACGGAAGTAGAAAGATACTATACACACAGTGCTATTAGGCAGACATAGATACTATACACACAGTGCTATAAGGCAGCCATAAATACTATACACACAGTGCTATAATGCAGAAGCATACCTTTCAACCTGGAAATTTCAAAAATCTGGACAAGGCCCATGAAAAATAGATACAAATCTGTACGTTGATTAGCATAATATTTGCTTACATAATTATGTAACCCCACCCACACCAATGGAATTGTGGGATACCAACTTTCAAACGAAACCGAAGAACAGACAACCAAAATATGTCACCAGAGTTCCCCTGCAGCCATTCTAATGTCCCATTACTTGGCTATTTTGTCCCATTTACCTTAAACACTAATGTGTATTCTGCTTCACTTGTACAATGATTTGGATTTTATTTTTACATTTTATAGAATAATGCACAAACACTAAGACATCTGCTATACAAAGCAATACTGTCTCACAAGTTACAATGAAAACAGACTTAGCATTAAAACATTCTCTGCCCTTGAAACTTGCATTCATTGAAACAGCATTGAAACCCACACCACATCCAAAAAAAATGCATCTGGACAGTGGTGAATTAAAGATTACCTTTGATCTGTTTTCAAAATTCAAATCATAGGCCCCTTGCACACACAAGAAACATACACGTGTTCTTCGATACACCTTCCTGACTTTATTAAATTATATTCCTTGTATAATACAGCACACTTGTTACACTTGGAGCACATTTTAAATTTATTGTTTGGATTTGATCATTTTTCCAGTAGGCAATGAAACAAAACAGCAGTGTAAGCCACGGGCATCTTGCATAGCTTCTCAAATTTATTTTCAATTTCAGTTTTTTGCTTTACTTACTCTGATTTGTGCTATCAAACCAACTCAATAGCTGTAAAACACAACAAAATAAACTAGGCAAACTGCATGTTTTAAGACTTCCAGTTTTTAGTCTAAGTACTGACAGGCCTTCTTGGGAGGATATGCAGACTCCACACAGAAGGTTCTCCAGTTCGATTCTCGGCTGGAGTGCCTTCTGTGTGGAGTCTGCCTGTCCTCCCCATGGTTGAGTGGCGTTCGAAAGACATGCTTGAATGGGCATGCCTTCGTTGAAGGTTGGGTGTCGGGCTGGCACTATAAAAATTGACTGCCAATCATTAGCAAACCGGAGTTTTGCTGTGGTGACCCCTAACCGGGAAAAGCCGAAAGAAAAACAACAACAACTGACAGACCCTCTCATATATTCATCCTGAAGCATCAAAGCTATCATTGTAATCCAGGTACTGTTAACTGGCCACTCTTGCTTCTCCACTGTTTGCAGTGGAAACATTTGTTTTATCTTGAATGCTGGAAAATTTACTGTACTTTGTTTAAAAATAGTTTTCTTATAATGCAGCACAGAACAGAATTCTGATTTTCTTTTCCTGAATTTGGGTTAATGATATTTGTTGCTCTTTCCAATGAGGCACAAATGCCCTTATGCATGAGAATTTTGTCACTTCTGTTGCATCTGTAGTAGCTACATCCTTGACTTGTTATACCCACCCCCCACCCCCTTTAAAAGTACAACATAGTACAGTATCAGCAATGCATCTATATACTGTGGGAGTAGAATCCACAGCCTTCTTCATCAAAAGAAAGAATTTAACCTGTTATGCTATTAACAATACAAGCAGACTCAGAATAAGCAACACTAAACTTCTCTACCCTTGGAGCTCTCAGCTCCTTGTAAAATCCACTATACACTCAACTCTATCTGTCAAATTTGCAGCACAAGAAATCTGGAAAAAGCCAAAATTTATTGGGTAGGGACAAAAGCTCAAAAAACAGGGACACATTTTAAACATTACTTGCATAATTTTGCTAGAATAAAATGAAATGTTACCACCATACATTTCACTGTTTCGACTTGAACTGAGGACCCTCTGCACTACAGTCAGAGAAACATACCACTATGCCAAATCAGCAGTTTCCTGAACAATAGAAAGACTGAAACTTAAATGGCTACCATTTAGTGAATTCATTTCTCATTTCTCACCATAGCTCTCAACCTCTTAGCACAAAAAATCCTGGACAAAGCCAATAATGGGGGAATACAGCCATACTCATCTTATAAACTTAGAAAATTGCTAGAATAAAATGTTTGGTGTTACCATTTCTTTATTGAAGAATATGAAGTCTGAAATTCAAATACCCGTGATGTCATTATTTAGTGAATTCAATCCTAAATGCAGAAAACCACAGATTTGTGAAAGTTATTTTATTGGGCCTATGCCTTTATTTAGGCTACAAAAACTTTTTTGAAGTTTCTTGCTGTAGTCTTGATGGAATGGATGTTAATCAGATAACTGTGCAAATCTGTTTTTACAATTTGTAATCATAATAGAATGTCAATAGTTTTCCTTAAGTTACAATGGATATAGAAAATGAAAATCACATTTAGATTGTTACTGAAGAGAATTGCAAGCTTAGAAAGAAAAAAATAAGATGGCTGTTTTGTGGATTAATGAAAAGAAATGCTGCCTTAAATCAAAGATTAAATTCCAACCCTGGAAAAATAGTAATCTGACCATTCTTGTGAAGCACTAGCAAATGTGTAAATTTATGACAGCATAAAGTTATTTCAAAGATGATTATGGTTCATTTATATCTAGCATATGCAGCTGTATAAATTCATGGGCACAGATACGCATGTACAATAGCAGACCATAACACAACAGCATTATGGGAAATAAATAACACTACAAGAAAAGTATGACTAGCTGGAGCCATATAAATGTAACAGGACAATAAGCAATATTTTATCTGCCTGTCAGCTGTTATGTACATAGGAGGCTCTGTTTCTTGCATACACAAACTGCAAAACAATCAAGGTAAAACCATGTTATGGTCTGGCTACTGAGCAGGCCTCTGTGTTTAGTTCCCCTCCTCCTGCTATAATTTAGATGCAGAGAATATATTCACTGAAACACTGACATTGAGATATGTGAGTTCAGGGGAGTCTGGGAAGCGTAATATACTTGCATGCATTCCTCTAGTAACAGAATGACAAATCACTCTGTTTGCTGATTATAAAACAATAAAATGAGGTGCCTGTTCTGATGTGCTGTAACCATTCATAGTTCTTACAGTCACTTTCATTAGCTGAATGTGTCAATCTGGCATGAACAAGTGTAGTTTTTATTTAGAGCATAGCAGCAACGTAGGATTTGCTTGTTGTAGTTTCATCATGCCTCAAATATTGTGTGGTAAACAGCTATAGATACAGTTCAACATTCACTAGTACACACACACGCACACACACACACACACACACACACACACACACACACACACACACATCACTTCCTGCCGTTCCAGCTTTCTCTGTACAGCATAGAGATATCCAGTAGGCGGCAGCATATATCCAACGGCTTCTACTCCCATTGAAGTCATCCACCGATTCCAGCCTCGCTCACAGTTTCCCAGCCATTCCACATGCCTTGCATTTTCAAAACGTTGGTCACTGTTCTGTTCCGTACATGCAGTTTCAAATGGCTGCTGTGTTCCTGCTAAAGCATTTCATGTGGAAATGCATGCATGCATTAGCTTCAGCTTCATTTCTGGCAGGATGTTTCACAGAGCTGATGTCATCGGGTAGGTGATGACGTCAGTTCACAAAGCCAGGAAATTTAAAATACAAGTGCCGCGAAATTCAGAAATTAAGAGACACATGCTGGGAAACTCAGAAATTAAGGAGTGCCACTCAGGAATCGTGGCACCCCTTTATTTGGACCCCAAACTTTTTTACCGGGTAATTCGGTATGGTTGGGAGGTATGGGAAGAAGTAGATACTATACACACAGTGCTATAGGGCTCACGTAGATACTGTTCATGCAGTGCTATAGGGCAGATGTAAACACAATACACACAGTGCCTCCCTGGACTACATGAAAAGAAACATGGAAGAGCTCTTGGATCATGTGACCCAGGCAGGTATGACCCTAGCCCTGAGTAGCATCCTGCCTTCGCCCAGAATGATACCACAGTATAAGGACAAAATGATTGGCTTCAACAATTGGCTAAGCTTCTGATGTCACTCAAAGGGGATCCAGTATTTGTCTGCCTGGGAAGACATGATCGAAAAACCACGATGCTTTGCCAGAGATGGTTTGCACCTGTCACCCCTGGGATTCAGGTTACTGGCTAAAGCTCTTGCCACCCCTATAGTGCCTTTTTTAGGCAAGGTTCAAAGGATAAAACCACCACCGTAACAGATACAAGCATGCAAAATCTGAAGGTAATGCTACTCAATGCTAGAAGTCTAAACCTCAACATGCACTCTCTCGAGGCACTCCTAAAAATGGAGAACATCGATATCTGTGCAGTGACTGAGACCTGGTTCAAGGCTCCAGAGAGCACCACTGCAATACCAGGCTACAATTCTTACCACACTTTCCAGCCACAAAACCAAGACTGAAACACTAAAGGTGGAGGAGTGTCCATATTTACCAAGGATATTCACACCTCCAGGCTAGTTGCCCAACACAATGCATCTGAAATTCTCCAGGTGCAACTAACACTAGGTAAGACTGCAATCCAAATTGTAGCTTGCTACAGATCCTCCACCATCCCCCAAGATTCTCACTACACCTTCCTAAACATACTGGAAAATATTAAGATACAACCAAACACCCTAATACTAGGTGATTTCAACTACCCTGCCATTAATTGGGAAAACTACTCGGGTACCAACTCCTTTTCTCAACGGTTCTTGGAAATCATAAATTCCAATGCTTTGGATAAACTAATCCATTGTCTCACCAGGGGCTCCAATATCCTAGACCTGGTTATTACCAACATGGGAGATAGATGCTCCACACCAGTGGTCACCCCCTCATTGGTCAGGTCTGACCATAAGCAAATCACCCTTGACATCCACATCCCACCCCCACCCCCCAGTAAGGAAACCTCCTTAAAAAACTTCTCCAAAGCCAACTTCATGCTACTGAAGTCAGAAGTGACAAACTTCACAACACCCATGCAGACAGGCTCTGGAAGTTCGACTGCAGAATCCTACACTAAGGCACTGTACGAGCACATCCACTCATGCATGAATCATGCCATCCCAAATAGAACCAAGATGCTCATCTCCAAAAAAGGAAGCCGATCTGGTGGTCCCCTGCTATAAACAAACTATACAACAGAAGGAAGAAACTGTTGCAGAAAAGAGGAAAATCCCAGGATGCAAAAAACTCCCTCAACAGCCTCAGTAAGAAGCTGAGATCCCTCATAATATCCACAAAAGCTAGTTACGAAAATATAATTGCCAAAGATTCCAAAGACAACCACAAGGCATTCTATAGTTATGTCAAGAATCTAAATGGCAATGCTCAGATCTGCTCTGAGCTACAACAGAATGGCATTAAATATACTGATCCCAAGAATATTGCCAATATCCTATCAGATTGATTTAGTGCCAACTGCACTCCCCTCTCACCCCCTAAAGGGCCCATCTCAATACCAAAAGATTGCCAAATTCCGATAATCACAACCACACAGGTAGAAACAGCACTCTCCAAAACTAAGAATACAGCATCCATGGGACCAGATGACATCCCAGGCTGTGTACTACCTGAACTACAAAATGCACTGGCACCCCACCTAAGTGTGATGTTTAATCATAGCCTTACCTAAGGCTTCGTGCCCACTGAGTGGCGCACAGCTACAGTTATCCCGCTCCACAAGGGAGGATCCACCTTGGATCCCAGGAACTACCGTCCCATCAGTCTGACAAGCCTGATCTGCAAGGGCATAGAACGCATTATCATGGAACTTATAAACAAAGACATTGGCAACCTCCAGACACTGGACCCCACCCAGTTTGGGTTTGTGAAGGGCCGATCTTGTCTCCTGAATCTGATTGACTTCTTCGAATCAGGCTCCAGAGCTGTGGATGAGGGTAAGGAGGTCCACACAGCCTATCTGGACCTCACCAAGGCCTTTGACACCATCCCCCACTCTGGAATCATAGATAAACTTACTAAGCTGGGCATAAATCCCTATGTCACTCGATGGGTTGCCAACTGGCTTACTGACAGAACCCAGACTGTAAAAGTAGCTGACTCCAAATCCAGCTCAGGACAAGTGACAAGTGGAGTACCTCAGGGTTCAGTCCTGGGACCACTCTTGTTTGGCATCTACTTCTCTAAAGTAAAGGCCAACAGTAAGGGTCTCTGGCTAACAAAGTTTGCAGATGACTGCAAACTGGGAGCTATTATTGAATCCCCAAATGATGTAGATATTCTACAAAAGGTCCTTACAAAAACAGATGCCTGGTGCCAGAGCCATGGGCTCAAGCGTAATGCCAAGAAATGTATAGTCATCCCCTTTGGAAAAAAACATGTACCCATGAACTACCACATAGGTGGCAGGACACTAAACATTGAAAGTGTGTTGAGAGACTTAGAGACACAAGTGGACAGTGGTCTCACTTTCGATAACCACATCACCACAACAGTCAGGAAATCCTTCTATGTGGCACACCTCATCCCTAAGGCCTTTTCATCCAGAAAAAAGGAAGTCATTGTCCCACTGTACTCATCCCTCATTACCCATTATAGAGTATAATGCCCCATTTGGTATGTACCTCACAACACATCTGCAACAATGGGAAAGGCCAAAGAAATACCTCACTAAAAGAATCACAGGCCTAATGCAGATGCCATATGCTGACCGTCTAAAAAAACTCCAGCTATACTCTGTGGCATATCATCTACTTAGAGGTGATCACTGCTTAACATACAAGGCCATGTCAAACCCTGAGCTGTTCGACATGCTCCACTTAAAGAAATCCCAATCCCTCAGAGCCACACGCTCCAGGGCTCTAAACCTTATCATCACAATGAACAAAACATGCTGGAGGGATAGGTTCCTGACCCAGAGACTCCCCATAATCTGGAATAGACTGCCCATACATATCAAGCAGAGGCCCTCTTCAAAAGGAAGCTTGATAATTGGATGGGAGATAGGAAATTCACCCCAGGGATCATGTCAGTTGCCTGCTAGACAGGGGCCCAGAGAAGTAAATATTGTGGGAAAAAATTTCCAGGGAATTGTTATAGCTAGGCTTGCATAGGCCTTAGGGTCGATAGCCTAGTACCAACCTATGAACCTAAGTGCTATAAGGCAGATGTAGATACTATACACACAGTGCTATAGGGCAGACATAGATACTATACACACAGTGCTATAAGGCAGACGTAGATACTATACACACAGTGCTATAGGGCAGACCTAGATACTTTACACACAGTGCTATAAGGCAGATGTAGATACTATTCACACAGTGCTATAGGCCAGGCATAGATACTATTCACACAGTGCTATAAGGCAGACGTAGATACTATACACACAGTGCTATAGGGCAGAAGTTGATACTATACACACAGTGCTAGAGGGCAGATGTAGATACTATACTCACAGTGCTATAGGGCAGAAGTAGATACATACTATACACACAGTACTATAAGGCAGAAGTAGATACTATACAGACAGTCCCATAGGACAAAAGTGCATACTATATACACAATATGATAAGGCAGAAAGATGTAGGATGTAGACATAGGTATCACAAAACTAGGAAACATAGTACAATAATTTGAAAGTGATACAAAGTGCCACAACAGGCAAAGTTGCCGTTGGCTACAGGCACAGGTGACATGAGATTAGTGAGTACAGTACTGCAGTTTAAAAGTAATATTGTAAGGCAGAAATGATGGAGAGAAACAGGAACTATTCCATAAGATTATCAAGCATAGCACAGTAATCCTCATGTAAAGCAATATTAACATGAACAATAATTGCTCAGGTGTCACAAGACTAGTAAATGTACTACAAAAATTCTGAAGTGGTACAAAGAATCAGCATCGGCACGTATGTCACAAAATGCTACAAGCAGAGTGAAATTCAATGATGATAGGAGGTAGTGCCAGCACAGCTCGCTGGAATTTTGTAAATATCTATAGGTCATTTGTGAATGATTTATGCAAGATGCTTGTGTTGCAAATGTATTAGAACTCTATGTTATATGTGTATCAAATTGATTTCTACAGATGTTTGTGTTGAAAATGTATTTGCAAAGTGTTTGTGTTTGAAATGCATCCACAGTGTACCCTACTGGAGAGAACAGATTTGTACAGCACTCATAACTTTTTAAATGTATACATTTTAACAGAGGAATCGGGAAGACAGGAGGTTAACCTCAGTCCAGCAAACTCTATCTTACAGGTTTCAATGCAGTGAAAGACACAAAGTCTGTACTAGGAATCTTTCTTTATTGCATTTGGGGTGAACTAATTACTACTTTGGAAGTGTGGAGGTATGCAATTGTTTTATGACTTCCAGCACCTGTCACAGATCTGAGCAAAAGCCCTTGTGAGTGTGTTTTACAGGTAGGTGCTAAATCCTGCCATCTTACAGCTCTAGGCATTTGCATGGGAACTTATAGGTTCATAGGTTCATACCAGGCTATCTGCCCTAGGGCATTTATAAGCCTAGCCAGAGTGTGTTTGGCTTTCGCCACCCATTTTAAATTAATTTTGCTATGCCCTTTTTCGAGGTTAGTATACTGTGCCTCTGTCTAACAGTGACACAGAAGTGATACCTGGGGTAAACCTACTATCTCCCATCCACTCATCAAGATTCCTCTTATAGAGAGTCAATGAGGGACTCTGCCTAACCTGGACTGGGATTTTATTCCAGAGTGAAGGGAGTCTCTGGGTTATGAATCTGTCCCTCCAGCATGTCCTATTTATTTCAGTGCTGAGGTTCAAGTCTCTCGAGCGCGTAGCTCGATGGGATTTGGATTTTCTGAGGTGCAGCATGTCCATTAATTCCAGGTTGGACATGGCTTTATACGTCAGGCACAGATCGTCTCTGAGCAGGCGGTATGCCACTGAGTAGAGCTGGAGTTTCTTTAACCGGGCAGCATATGGCATCTATTTGAGCCCTTTGATCCTCTTGGTGGGGTACTTTTGGGGTCTTTCCAGTTGCTGCAGGTGTCTGGTAAGGGACATCCTAAAAGGGGCATTGTACTCAATTATGGGCCTGATGAGGGATGAGTAAAGAGGCACGATGACCTCCCCTGATCTAGATGTGAATCCCTTCATGATTAGGTGGGCTATATAAAATGTTTTTCTAACCACTTTGGCCACGTGGTTGTCAAATGAGAGATTGCTATCAACATGGGTCCCCAGGTCCCTAATTACTTCTTCCATACTTAATGGATTACCACCTATGTGGTAATTTGTGGGCACTTTGTTTTTGCCAAAGGGGATGACTATACACTTCTTGGCGTTTAGCTTGAGGCCATGGCTCTGGCACCAGTTGTCTGTTTCTATGAGGCTCTTTTGGAGGATGCTTGTGTTCGCTGGAGGGTCGATTATAGCGCCCAGTTTGCAGTCATCTGCGAACTTGGTCAGCCACAGTCCTTCCGTGTTGGCCTGTACCTCCGAGAAATATATACCAAACAGGAGAGGTCCCAGGACTGAGCCTTGTGGGATGCCACTTGTAACTGGTTTGGAGTCTGACATGGCTCCAGCAATTCTAACCATGTGGGTTCTGTCCTTGAGCCAGTTTGCAACCCATCTAGTGACATAGGGGTTTATATTTAAGCTGGTGAGCTTATCTATAATGCCCGAGCGGGGTATTGTATTGAAGGCTTTTGCGAGGTCCAGGTAGGCTGTGTGGACCACCTTCCCCTTGTCAATGGCCTTGGTAACTGTATCAAAGAAATCAACCAGGTTTAAGAGGCAGGATCTGCCCTTAACAAAGCCGAACTGGGTAGGATCCAGTGTCTGTAGGTCCCCAATATCTTTTTTTATGAGGTCCATGATGATCCTTTCCATAGCTTTGCAGACCAAGCTAGTCAGGCTTATGGGGTGATAGTTTCCAGGATCCGTTGAGGCACCACCTTTGTGGAGAGGGACCACTGTTGCTGTATGCCACTCTTTGGGTACATATCCTGTGGTAAGGCTGAGATTGAACAGTAGTTTTAGGTTTGGGTTTAGCTCTTGTTGGAGTTCATGTAGGACGCAGCCCGGGACACCGTCTGGTCCCATTGATGCTGTGTTTTTTGCTTTGGAGAGGGCGGCTCTTACCTGAGCATCTGAGATGTCAGAGGGGCAGCACTCTGTTGGGATAGATATTTGCCCTTTTGGTGGGGAGGGGGGTGGAGAAGTTTGCACTGAACCTGTCAGCTAGGATGTCTGTGGGTTTGGTGTATTTTTTGTCATTTTGGACCAATTCTGAGCATATCTGAGAATTCCCACCCAGGTTCCTAACATAACTAAAGAAAGCCTTGTGATTATCCTTAGTGTCCTGTGCAATTTTTCTCTCGAAGCTGGCCTTAGATGATTTTATGAGTGCCCGTAGTTTTTTTGCTAACACTGATCAGAGATGCCTTCCCTTTTTGGGATTTTGCTCTATCATGTAGTAGCTTCCTCCTTCTATTGTATAGTTTGTTTATGGCTGGGGTCCACCAGACAGGACGTCTGCCTTTGGAGGATTGGGCCTTGGTTTTATTTGAGATTGCATGATCCATGCATTCCTGAAGGTGTTCATAGAATGCGTTTATAAAGGATTCTGTGGTCTGGGCCATATTTTCCACAGGCCCGGAGGCTTTGAAGGATTCCACCTCAGTTTTGAGGAGTGTGAAATTTGCTTTAGCGAAGTTTTTCACTGTGGTTTTCTGGGCAGGAGGTGGGGTCGGAATGTGAATATCCAGTGAGATTAGTTTATGGTCTGATCTTACCAGTGAGGGATACACTTCTGGTCTGCACCATGTTGGTGATGATCAGGTCCAGTATGTTTTCCCCTCTTGTGGGAGTGGTAACAAGTTGTTCCATAGCGTTTGAGTTTATAAATTCTAGGAACCTTTGAGCTAGGGTGTTGGAGCTAGAGTAATGCTCCCAGTCTATGTTTGGGTAGTTGAAGTCACCCAATATAATGGTGTTTGGAGAGACCTTCATATTTTCTAGTGTTCTCAGGAAGGCCGAGTGGGGTTCCTGGGTTTGGGAGGGTGGTCTGTAGCAGGCTATAAACTGGAAGGCAGTTTTACCCACTGTTAGTTGCACATGGATAGTCTCTGATGCTTCGTGCTTTGCCGCCAACCTGGAGGTGTGGGTATCTTTGATGAATATCGATACTTACCCTCCTTTTCTGGTTCGGTCCAAGTTTTGGGGCCGAAAAGCATGGTATGAGGTATAACCTGGCAGTGCTGGGGTGCTCTCGGGAGCCTTGAACCAGGTTTCTGTTACTGCACAGATATCGATGTTCTCCATGCTAAGGAGAGTTTTGAGTGCATGCATCTTGAGGTTTAGACTTCTGGCGTTGAGTAGCATTACTCTTAGTTTCTTATCCCTTGCGATAGTAATGGAGGTGGGTTTGTCTTTTGAGCCTTGCCTAAAAATATCACTATGGGGGTAGCAAGAGCCTTTGCCAATATCTGAATGCCCAGGGTTGACAGGTGCAAGCCGTCCCTAGCGAAGCATCGTGGCTTGTCGAGCATGTCATCCCAGGCTGACAGGCATTGGATCCCCTTTGAATGACACCAATACTTAAGCCAATTGTTGAAATTGATCATCTTGTCTTCATATTGTGGCATCATTCTTGGTGAGGGTAAGATGCTACTCAAGGTCAGGGTCATACCAGCCTGGGCCACATGCTCAGAGAGCTCCTCTATGTCTCTTTTCATGTAGTTCAGGGAGGTACGTCTCAGGTCATTTACACCAGCATGGACAATGATGGAGTCATATTTGTACTTGCCTTGGAGTGACCTGAGTGCTTGTGTTATGTGGCGGATCCTAGCGCCCGACAGGCAGCTCACCGTGACCTTCTCCTTGTTCAGCCTGGTGAGCGGGACGTCAGTGTGCTTGACGATAGAGTCACCTATTACAAGTGTATCAGGTGTGTTTTTTAGCCTTAAGGGCTGTGACTGTTCAGCACACTGGCTTTGTGAGCTATGTGTTGCACGTGTTTTGTTTTGAGGTAGCGGTTGCTTGGGTGTCTGCTTTGGAGGTCTTTGCTGCTTAGGCAGATTTTTATTTAGAGCCTCCGAGTATGTTTTTGTGTGTTTATGTGTTTGGTTTGCTGTCATGGTAGACATCAGATGACAAGAAATTATATCATTCTGCAAACTATCCCAGAAGTAATATTTCAGATATTATTTTGAGAAGTCTCTTGATGAGACTGAGCATTCTGTATTCTGTCTTGGGCTTTAGGGTTTTTTGATAGGAAGAATTAACATATTTGAGACTTTTGTATCGATATTTCTTTAGATTATACATTTACTTTCTGATCTTTTTCATGGCCATGGCATCTTTAGCATCCAGCTAAACTCATTTCAGTTTTGCCAAAGGGGACCTCATTTTAATATCATATTCAAAGGATGGTGCCTTGTAAAGCTGCACTACAGTGTCTGTATTGGTACATAAATCTATTCACTTGTGGTATGGATTAAACCCATGGCCTTCTAAGTTTCTTCATATTAAAAATGAATGTATATCCTAGGGTGGCACTGATACTGCTATAGCTTATATGATTTGTTATTTGCGCTATATGTATGTCAGTATGTTTGATTTTATACATTGTAAATCTAGTATTAACAACTGGTGCTTCTAAATCTCATACCTTTCTTGCTGAGCATCAATTGTGTCATGTTGCTTCATTTACGTTTAACACAAGAGGTCCTGGTACTACCATAGGATTGTAGGATCATAGTTGTTTACTAGGCTATTGACCCAGAGGCCATTTCAAGCCTAGCCATTTCATCCCAATGTAACACCATAGATATGCTAGTCAATGTATAAGACTGCATTTAGTAATGACTGACCATGCCCAGGAGGGTCGTGGGCTCTATCCCCAATAAGAACTTATGGCACCCCATCCACTCGTACACTTTCCTTTTGAGCAGTGTCATAGAGGTGCTGTGTTTCACATAAATTGGTAGCCTATTACAAAGATGCATCAGTCTCTTGGAAACAAATCTGCCCCTCCAGCATATCCTATTTAAGTCACAGGACATATTTAGGACCCTGAAATAGGAAGCTCTAGTCCTGTTTGATTTATGAATGTGCAGCAAGTTCATTAGGTTTGGTTCTGAGATTGCTCTTACACCTCTAAGAAGTCTATACAATATAGAGTATAGTAACAGGGACTTTAGTTGGTCTGTGTAAGGCACGTACTAGAGTCCCTTGATCTTCTTTGTTATAAACCTTTGAGGTCTCTCCAATTGCTACAGGTACTTTGTATGGTACATGCTGAATGGGGCATTATACTCAATTATGGGCCTGATTAGTGCAGGGCATCGAGGGGTTATATCCTGCATTGCTATTGAGGTGCTGCCTTTACTAGTCAAGTGTCCTACGTAGAAAGCCTTCCCTACTACAATATACACTTGGTGGTCAAAGTTAAGGTAGCAGTCAACTTGTGATCCCAGATCCCTTACAACTTCATAGGTACTTAGGGTATTGTTGTTGATATGTTAGTGTGAAGGGACATTTTATTGCCAAAGGGAATGATGATGCATTTCTTTGCATGCAGTTTGTGAATGTGACTAATACACCAGTCATTGGTCTGTTTAAGACCTTCTTGGAGTATACTGACATCATTTGGGGATTCAATAATTGCACCTAGTTTGCAGTCATCCACAAACTTGGCCACAATCCCTTAGTTTTGGCCTGAACGTCTGAGAAGTATATACCAAACAGTAGGGGACCCAGAACTGACCCTTGTGGCAACCCACTAGTCACAGGTCTGCTGGTTGATGTGGAGACACCCACTTTGATAGTGTTTGTCTGGTTTGTGAGCCAGTTGGCAACCCATCTTACAACAAATGGGTTTACATTCAGTTTGCCAAGTTTATCAGTAATGCCTGAGTGTGGGATTATAACAAAAGCCTTTGCTGAGTTGAGTTATGCTGTGTGCACAAATTTACCCTCATCAATGGCCCTGGTCACATTTTTGAAGAAATCCACCAGATTTAACAGGCAGGATCTGACCTTCATGATGGCAAATTGGGTTGGATCTAGGGTTTGGAGGTCGCCTATGTCTTTATTTATGAGGTCCATGATAATACATTCCATGGCTTTACAGATGAGGCTGGTCAGACTTTTGGGTCTATAATTTCCTGGATCTGTTGCTAAGCCACCTTTGTGGAGGGGAATAACTGTTGGTGTTCTCCATTCCATAGGAACAAAGCCAGTGGTTAGGCTGTGATTGAATAGAGTACATAATGGTGATGCTAGGTCATGGTTTAGTTTGTTTAGAAGACAGTCAGGGATGCTGCCTGGTCCCACAGAGGCTGTGTTTTTTGCCTTAAACAAGGCTTCAATGACTTCCTTTTTGGATATGTTGGGGAGGAATTTGGGAGCAAGGTTTGTGATAAGTTTGGAGGGAATAAGGGAGTGACCTTTTCATCAAACCTATCCACTTGCAGGTTTGCTATCTCTCTGGGGTCAGTGTGTGTGTGTGTGTGTGTTACCATTAGTCAGTAGTTCTGCACATGGTTGGGTCCTACCTTTTAGGCTATGTACGTAGCTGCAAAAGGCCTTATGGTTATCCTTGGCTGTGCTTGCTAAGTTTTTCTCAAAGATGCCCTTAGAGGATTTGGCATGCTGTCTTATTTGACTGATGAGGCTGAACAAGGTGTTTTTTTATAGCTGCCTTTGTTTTCTTGGACTGCAACTTTTTGTGCATGTTGTTGCTGGATGTCCATCATGGCAGCTTGTTTTTACTTGGGGTTCTAGCTTTGATTCTTTCTGGCACAGCCGAGTCTATATACTTATGCAAGTGAATGTATCGAGCTTTAGTGTAAGCTTCAGCGTAGTTACTCGTCTGGTATCTCAGCTCAGAGTTCAGGCTGGTAGCCTCTTCAGTTGCAGTGCAGTGGGTGGGTTGGATAGGATATAGGAAACTATTAATGGAGCAACCCAGCAGCATTACTTGCACTGTCATACAACTTTAAGGATTTTTATTATGCCCCAACATGATGCAGCTGCTTGATATGTGATACTTCAATGCACGTAGCACCAATTACACCCTCCCCCACCCACCCAACCATATGCCAGATTCAATGGCTATCTGCTGATTACAGCATTAACCTCTTTTCTGGGGGAGCACTAGATCTTAAGAAGAAACCCAATCCTCCTTCCGAGAATTGGCAATCAGACAAAGGATGCTCTTTCCCACCTCTGACCTCCCGCCTTCTCCAGCTCATGAGCTAACAATGAAACCCAAGATATCTTTGTCATAGACAGGACCCATCTCTCTATGCAACATAGCCAGGGATTTATGGAGCTTTTCTTCATGGGCTCTGTCTTTAAAATAGCACTGCTTGCTAGGCTAACACACACAGTCAACAGATAAGAACAAGCAAAAAGATACATAAGAAAAATAATTTAGATGTGCGTATCATTCCAGTACGAGACCACTTGGGGAAGTGCATCAAAATTCACAACAGACTAGGCAGGAAGAAAACATTTTCTGTGAAGAAATAGAGAAGACAATTATGATGTAAATCCTGATTATAAGTTTTGCTGTATCAGAATACCGTATTATAGTAAATGCATAGATGGTGCTTGGGTCTTATGAAAGAAAATTGTGAGGTCTGGGAGAGTTATTTGCATGTAGCTAATGGGAGGCTTTTTATGTGCACCATGAAGCAGTGGAATAAGTTGCATTTAAAATAAAACGCTAGAAACCTTCAAACCATGGCAGTCTAGGTTGAAAGATAACAAATCAGGAATTTGTTGTTGACTTCAAAGGGGAATGAAGTAAGATCTGCTTAAGGTCAGGCACTCATTGGGGGAGGGGAGCAGTTCAATTCAGCACTTATTTTTTTAAACAATCACTTAACTTCATTAGAGCATCATGTCCTTGGCACACACACCTATGTACTCAGCAGGGGAATGAATACTTTTTTTAGTTGCTGGGAAAAGTCATTGAAATTATTTATTGGTCCAGGAAATATAGTCATCGATTGACTATTATAATCGGGCACACTAGTATTCTAACTGAATGAAATTTTGGTAAGGTTGCATTTCTTCATGATATATTTTTATAAAATCAATCTCAGACTGTGATTCTACAGATTTTTTGTGTCTGTTGACTGCATATGATTGATAAGGATTTGTAATTGTATTTGTCTGTACTGCTCTACAGGTCCTATGTCAATGTTCTGTACTGATTTACATAAATAATATATGCTTGCATGTTTTGTTCTCAGGATTTCTGCAGTATAAAAGCCATGAAATACTTTTAACTCCACAAGGTACAGAACAGCTAAGATGAAGTGTTTTACATTCTCCATGTATTTGGTGTTCATACAATAGCTACACACACATTATCTATCTATGTGTTGCAGAGTTTAAGCAGGTAACAGCCTACTCTGGGTGTTGTTAGGAATTTTTAGAAGTCTACTGCTTAGCATAAAGATACCACATTTAAGGGGTAATTTCTCCATGAAAATGAAAATTAATGAGGCTCAAATATGCAAAACAAAGAAAGCTAGTCTGAAAGAGTCTGAAAAGACATCCTTATTGTAGGCCTGCATGAAAAGCGGGCATCTACCATCTAGCTGTAGTTAAAAAAAAAATAATAATAATAATACTTTTTTTGCTGCTCCACTGGAGTACAGAGAAGAAGCCTTGCCAATGGTCCAGACCACCAAGGATCAATTAGTGATTTGTCCAGCTGATGTAGGGACAGGAGTATGGGAGTGCCTATCCAGGAAGAAGAACCATGGGGGTTAATGGATTGCTCATTAGTCACTGATGGAGGATAGGGCATGGGCAGCCAATGGGATGGCCATGAGGGATGGGAAGGAGTGGAGGACTGCTTTAGTTCCAAGGGTAAACATGTTCGCATAGGTCATGGCTCACTGCCAACACAGTGTCACAGTGAAACTTCAACACTTAAACGCAAGGTCTAACAAAAGTCATTGATTGCATAAATAGCTTCATAGCCCCTCCTCTATTGATGGAACAGACAGCTATTCTGCATTATACACCAATGCTTTATACAAGTACCTGTACAATTGTATTGACTCTGATGTACCTGATAGAACCAAAGCAATATATTTAAGAAAAAACAAATCTGCCTGGTGGACAACTGCCATTAACAGGCTATACAATAGGAGAAAGAAATTGCTGTCTAAGAACAGGAAGGAATGGTCTCAAAATGGGAAACACTCCCTCCTCAACTTAAACAAGCAAATAAGACTCCTAGTGAAGTCCTCCAAAGCTAACCATAAATCCAAATTACGTTCCCCTAACTAAGGACAACTACAAGACATTATTTAATTAAATCTGTAACCTCAAAGGTAAGACCCTGATTTGGGCTGCACTCATAGTTAATGGTACTACATATACAGAACCCGTGGATACAGCAAACCTACTGGTTAACAGGTTCAGTAAAAACTTCACTCCCCTGTCCCTACCAAATATACCCCAAAGCAACCCAAACACCTGTTCCCCTGGCTAGTATCACTGAGAAGCAGGTCTTACATGCCCTCTCCAAGGCCAAAAACACAGCCTCTATGGGAATGGACAACATCTCAGACTGTGTTCTACGGGGGCTAAAACAGGAATTAGCATCACCATTGAGCATGCTTTTCAATCACAGGCTAAGCACTGGCTTTGTCCCAGTGGAATGGAAAACAGCAACCGTCATTCCTTTTCACAAAGGGGGTGCATCAACGGATCCTGGGAACTATTGACCCAATAGCCTGACCAGCCTTATCTGCAAGGCCATGGAACGAATTATCATGGGCCTTATTATCAAAGATATAGGAACTCTCCAAATCCTCGACCCAATCAATTTGGCTTTGTCAAAGGGAGGTTATGCCTTTTAAACTTGATGGACTTCTTCAAGACAGTCACCAAAGCCCTAGATGAGGGCAAATCTGTACATACAGCCTACTTAGTGTTAGCCAAGGCCTTTGACACAGGCCCCCACTCAGAAATCATTGATAAACTCACCCAACTGGGTATCAACCCATATATTGTCGGGTGGGTTTCAAACTGGCTCACTGACAGAACTCAGACAATCAAAATAGGGGACTCCACCTCCACCAGCAGACCTGTAACCAGTAGTGTTTTCCAGTGATTGGTTCTAGGACTCCTACTGTTTGGAATATACTTCTCTGAAGTACAGGCTAGAATTTAAGGACAGTAGCTGATTAAGTCTGCTGATGACTGCAAACTGGGAGGGATCATTGAAACCCCTGGAGATGTCAACATCGTGCAAGAACGTCTTACACAGACTAATGACTAGTGCCAAAGTCATGGTCTTAAACTTGATGCAAAATAATGCATTATCATCCCCTTCAGCAAGGGTGATGTTCCTGCAAACTACTACATCAATAGCAATACCCTAAGCACACAGTCAGTGGTAAGAGATCTGGGGACACAGGTGGACAGTAGCCTAAACTTTGATCACCATGCCTCCACAGTGGTAAGAAGGGCATTTTATATCGCTCATCTCATAAGTAAGGGCATTGCCTCCAGAAAAAAAGAGGTTATAACCCCGTATACGCTTCTCTCATCAGGCCAATAATAGAGTACAATGCTCCCTTTGGTATGTTCCTTTCCAAACATCTGCAGCAGATGGAGAGACCACAAAGGTTCCTTTCAAAGAAAATTTAGTGTCTTTAAGATTTGTCTTATGTGAACAGACTGAAATCATAGTCACTTTAATCTGTGTCATACAGACTGCTCAGAGGAGACCTGTGTCTTCCATACAGAGCAATCACTGACCCATCTTTGATGGAAACACTTCACATTCTCAAGTCAAATGGCACAAAGGTCACTAATATAAAGGACCTTAACCTGGTATGTGACATCAACAGAACTTGTTGGAGAGACACATTTGTCTCACAGGGGTTGTCCCAGCTTTGGAACAAGCTTCCTGTTCTTGTTAAACAAAACCTCTCATGGGCCCTATTTAAGTGCAATTTGGACAACTGGATGGGTAACTGGAAATTCACCCCAGGGATTCCACCTGTATCCCTCTCAGACATTGGCAAAAGGTGATGATTGTAATGTATGTATAAAAACCTAATCTCACTACGCTCTTCTAACAAGCTTCTAGCTAGCATAACCAAAACTAACAACTTGGCTGGAGATTCCCTGTTTTCTAACACAGTGGGAAAAGACTGGAACCTCCTTCCCAAGGAACTAACATCACTTCCTTCCTTGCCACTCTTTAAACAAAGACTAAAAACACACTTTAAAACACACTGGTTATGTCCATGCAGTAAATCTGACTAACCTTTCCCTCTGCTAATATTATTTCTTCACCCTACCAATTTTTCACACATATTTGTATAATTTCTATGATGAAGAATTGAACTGGTGACCACAATGAAACATTTTGGCAGTTTCTATCCTGCTTATTGTTAGTACAATCTAGTCCATAATAACGCTCTATCACTTTTATCAGTGTAAATAATTCATCTCACCTTCTTTATGATTTCTATACTAGTGTAAATAACTTTTTTTATCACTATTTTTATTATTGATTCTTGTATATTTTTATTTGAACTACTTTTATTTACCATGTTTCAACTATGAGTACCATCCTTGTTTTGTATTTCAAGTTATGATCTAATTATTAATGATGGAGCTTTTCTCCCTGGGCCTCTACTGAAAATGGAAATATATCCAGCTAGACTAGCCCGGTAAACAAATGTAAAATAAAATAAATAAATAAATAAAATAAAATAAATGTCTGCTTGAACCTGACACCATTAAGGACATGGGTTGAACTTGGGTAACATTGTACGGCCCTGAGGCCATTATTCTAGTAAACACCTATGATCCTATGATCTTATCACAGCATGTCTGACACTGATGGCTGCTAGCTTTTTTCTGTGTATCCACATTCATTTCCCACCCCACACATGATTGAGGCAGGCACAACCTGGGGCTTACAGGGGACATAAAGCCAAGAAAAACTGCAGTGACGTTGAGCAGCTTAGGGCCATCTGAAAGTATGCTAAGACGCCAACCAAAAAAAAAAAAAAGGAATGCAAGAGTGACTAACACTTTCATGTGCACATGCAGCTGTAACTCCTGCAGTTTGTTTGAGGGCAAAGTAGAATAACTTTGTGAAATCACTTACTAATTTCAGGAGCTATATTTCTACTAACTAAGTTAAATGTGAGTCATTTATTGTGTCCTTTTGTCTTTTTAAGTTATCTTTCTTGCTGTGTATTGAGATATGCACTAATCACTCTAGGATTATTAATGCTGTCACCTCCTACCATTTATGTAGGTGGAATGCATCTGGCCTTAAAGCAGACAGACATACATTTGTTTACTATCCTAGATATATATGTATATATATATATATATATATATATATATATATATATATATATATATATATACACATACATACATCCATACCTCCTTTTCCCCTTTTTGCACATGGGGTCGGGGTGTCACTTCACCAGTGACAATCATGTAGAGCCAATGTTCACAATTCTGTCATAGCTGTTGTTCAATATCACACGTACACATGTTAACTCACATCTGTCATCAATTTAGAGTGTGCCATCCACCTACTGCATGCCTTTGAAATGTGCAAGCAAAATGGAGCACCCATAGACTCCCCACACAAACACAGGGAAGACATGCAGACTGCACAGGGAAGGCACTCCAGCCAACTGAACTGGAGAACCTCTTGCTGTGAAGCAGCAACACTAACTGTTGTGCCTCTGTGGCATTTTATATATATTTATATATGTGTATAGCTATATCTATCTATATATATATACATATATATATATATATATATATATATATATAGCTATATCTATATAAATATATATATATATATATATGTATATACTATATATATTTTTTTTATATATTTATATATATATATATATATATATATATATATATATATATATAGCTATAGATATATAGATATCTCTATGTGTACGTGTGTGTGTGTGTGTGTGTGTGTGTGTGTGTGTGTGTGCATCCATCAAGCTGCATGTATTTAACTTCTTAGTTTTACCTTTCTTCTACTGAGTGTTTATGTTTACATATATATATATATATATATATATATATATATATATATATATATATATATATATATATCTGAAGTTAACTTCATTTGGTCTTCAACCTGTGGGTATCGGATCCGAGCCGGCAGCTTTCCAAGCTAGATATCCAAGCTCCAAGCTCTTCCCTTACCCATAATACCCTGCTACCTCCTTCCAATCTTCAGATGTCGTTTGCCGCGGCTTTGTCAAGCACGAGTTTTTGAGCTCCTAGTGTTTCAGGTGATTTGTAAGTGTTTTTTGCCTAAAATCTCTCTTAGTTTTTAGTGTGTGTGGTTAGTTTAATTTTATAGTTTAAATCCCTGAGATTTACTCCCTCGTTCCCTCATAGTTTAAATCCTAGTAGGCCCCTCCTTTTCCTTAGGTGTTGTGTGGGCGTGTGTGTGTTTTTTTGTCTAAAAATCATGGCTGAGGCCCCAAAGGCCCCAAAGGCCATCTTTTCTAAGTGCACTGAGTGTGGCCATAAGCTATCCCCAGTGGATGGCCACACTCAGTGTGTCCTCTGCCTGGGGGTACCACATTTGACCTTGGGCTGCCAGATTTGTGCAGCCTTTAACCCCTGGGCCCTGAGGGATAGGAGGAATAAGCTGATTATGGCGCGTCTCCTACCCATGGAGTTGGCTTCTTCTGCCTCTCCCTCGGTGGTTACAGCCCCAGCTGTGGCTGCTCAGCATGCTGTCCCCCTTCCCCTGGCTGGGACTCAACCTCTCACTTCTTCCCAGGGAGAGAGGGACTCTAAAAAAGAGAAGAGTGAGAGGAGGGAGAGAGAGAGAGAGAGAGAGGGAGAAAGGGGGAGAGAAAGAGAAAGAGAGGCACAGAAGCCACAAGCGGTGGGCTGACTCAGCCCCCTCAGCCCCGCCTGCCAAGCTGCTCTCCTCACCCCAGAAGATTTCCGGGCCATCCTCCCCTCGGCTCCATTCTCCATGCTTCTCCCCAGAGGAGGAGGCCCGACCATCTTCAAGGTTGTCTTGGCGGCCCTCCCGGCCAGGTTCGGCGGCCTCTTCAAGGTCAACCCGTAGCCTCTCCAACGCTGATATGGAACGAATGATGCATTGCTTTCTCCAAACCCAACTGCAGATGGGAGTGCTGCTGCCTCCCCCCCCTCCAGTGGGGAGTTCAGCCCCACTTTTTGCCCCAATAACACCTTCTACAATCCACTATCAGGTTTCGGAGCCTTTGGATTCGAGGAGTCTCAGAGTCAGGGAGTCAGCGCCGATGGTTATCGCTACCTCAACCCCGGCCATGCCCTCGAGTTTCTCGGATCCCCTTTCGGATCCGAACTCTCGGGACTGAGATGCATGCATCAGATCCGAGGGGGCCAGTGTGTCTTCGGCTCCATTTCGGTCAGAGCACACTTCCCTCTCGGGTCCGAGCACTTCGGCTCCAACGCTGATCCCCGCGCCAGATCCGAGGGTGTTAACCACTGAGCCCAGAGAGATTGGTTTACCCTCGGCTTTCAATGTGGTGGAGAGGGTTCTCTCGAGAGGTTCAAGACCCCCTACTTTTTCTTCGGGATCTGCCCCCACTCCCTTGCAGCTGGGCTTGTTTTCCATCATTCAGTCCCAGGGACAGCCTGCGTTGATGCCCCAACCAATTCCACTGGTGGAACATGACCCTGTTGGTGAGCCCTCCTCGGACAGCCCCACCGAGGAGGTCCCTCATAAACGTAAGTGTAAGAGAAGGCACTTGGACTCTCCTGAGTCCCTCATGGAGGATACTGATTAGGAGGAAGGGGAAGGTTCCCCCAGGTCACCCCCAAAGATGTCTTGTTTGGAGACATTATGGAAATGCTTCACTAAAAGGGGGGTTGGTCAGCCCCAAAACCTTCCTCAGATGAGTCAATGTTCCTGGAGGCATTTGCCGCAGGCCCGTCTACCTCTTGGGTGTCCCCTCCGGCAGACCCCCTGGTTGACCTCATCACTACCAGGGTATGGAAGGAACCAGACACTGTAGATCCAATCCCCAGGAGGCCAGATAGGATTATTAGCCCCCCTGCGGATAGGACAGCTTAGAGTAAGGGTTCTCCGGTAGATGCCATGCTGGTGGCGGCAGCCACCAAGAAGGAACTTGCCCAGGATAGTTCCTCGGTCCATCCGCCTGATAAGGAGTCTCGGACGATGGATCATATTGGGAAGCTGATGTTTGCTTCAGCTACCTTTTCAATAAGGGTGATGAATTATTTGGCCCATGTAATTAGACTTCAGCAGGATCTGGTGAAATAATACGCTGAGTCTCCCCCTGAGTTCATGTCGGCCGAGGACAAACGGAATTTCTCGGCTCTCATGGCCACTCTAAAATCTGTTTCAAACACATCTTTGAGGCTACTTTCCCATGCCATGGAAGGGGTCACTAGAGCCAGCGGGTCTGGCATCGCCTTAAGGTGTCACACCTGGCTCCGGCTTTGTGACTTTTCGGAACCATTCAAGGTGTCCTTCACGAACGCACCCTTCGACAGTTCTACCCTGTTTCGGAAGTCTGTCCACGACACATTGGTCCAGAGCAAGAAAGATGGAAGATGCTGTCTGCCATCGGAATCTGCTTCTCGGCTCCTCAAAGGTCCTTTTCCAGGAAGCAGAGAGGACAAAAGAAGATGTGATTCCGGAAGTCTCAGCAGTCCCGTTACGCTCCGGACCCTTCATCCTACAGAGGCAGAGGGGGACAAGGTGGATGCCGGCCCAGAGGCAGAGGGGGGCCAAAAAAGTTTGGGACTCGGGGAACCTTTTTCTGACCGACCCACGCAGCAGCTCTGAGGGGTTGCCTGACTGCTCCTCTCTGGAGGCAGTCAGAGGGCATTTTTCGAAGCACCTGGCCCAATGGGAGTCCATCACAACAGATCGCTGGGTGCTTTGAATAATATCCAGAGGTTACTCAATCCCTTTCATAAACCAACCTCCTCAGTCGAGGAACCTCCCTGAGGTAACTTCCAGTCAGAGGGAGGCTGCAGCTTTAGAGATAAAAAAGCTGCTAGAAAAAAGAGCCATCCAGCATGACCCCACAGGCCAGTCTGGATTAGGCAATTATTCCAGGTTCTTTTTGATGCCAAAGAAGACGGGAGACTTAAGGCCGATCCTTGACCTTTCAGCAATGAACCTCTTCATTGCCAAGGAGGAATTCTGGATGGCCACACTTCAATCCATCTTGCCCCTTTTACAGGAGAAGGACTGGATGTGCTCCATAGACCTCAAGGATGTGTACTATCACATTCTCATGGACAGGTGATCCAGGAGGTTCCTCCGCTTTCGTCTAGGGGCCAATCATTACCAGTTCAGGGTCCTACACTTTGGCCTCACCACAGCCCCCAGGGTGTTCAGCAAGGTCATGGCAGTTGTAGCAGCCCACCTGAGACTTCAGGGAATATAGGTTTTTCCTTACCTAGATGACTGCCTCCTTACCGCCCCCACCAGGCATCTACTCTGCTTAGCCAGGGATTGCTTCCTACTACTAGCATCCCAATTGTGGATCACCATAAACTTCAAAAAGTCATCCCTTCAACCAGTTCAAGTCCTGGAGTTCGTAGGGGCCAGAATAGACACGCTTCAGACCAAGGCCTTCTTGACATCAGACAGACTTTGAAGTTTGACCTTACACATTTTAGCCCTTCTTCAGTCACCTGCCCCGTCAGCGGAGTTAGTCCTGAGAGCTTTAGGGTCCATGACAGCAGCAATCAATCTTGTGCCCTTAGCTCGCTTGCACATGAGGGTTCTCCAGTTGATTTTGCAGGTCAAGTGGTCCATCCTTCACCACCCGGTGGACTTACCGATTCCTATCAGCAGAGTTTGCAGAAATTCCCTCATGTGGTGGCTCCAATCTCAAGAGCTTCGGGAAGGATGACCGTTTGTTATACTGCAACCCCAAGCTACGGTGACCACAGATGCTTCTCGCCTTGGGGGGGGGGCATTACGTGGGCAAAACTGTCCAAAGTATGTGGACTCAGAGACCTTTCTGCATATAAATGTTCTGGAGATGAGAATGGTACTTCTAGCGTTGCAAGCCCTTCATGCCTTTCTCCCTCCAGGGACTATTGCAGTTCAGTCAGGCAACATGTCAGTGGTCTGGTACATCAACAAACAGGGGGGAACCAGGTCTTACCCTTTTTGCCGAGAGGCCATGAGTTTGGTATTGGGTGATATCCACCAACTGTTTTCTGTTAGCAACGCACATTCCGGGTCGGTCAACATCCTAGCGGACAAACTGAGTCAAACTATCCACTCGCCCTACAAGTGGTCTCTGAATCCTTTAGTAGCGAAACAGATCTTCCGCAAGTGGGGTCAGCCTTGCTGCAATCTCTTCGCGTCGCCTTCCAATGCGAAGTGCAGTGAGTTTTTCACTCTAATCTCCCTCCAGGGGAAAGCCCCAGAGATGCTCTAGTCCTTGCTTGGCCACCCAGTCTTCTTTATGCTTATCCTCCTCTTCCATTGATGACAAAATTCTTACAGAAAGCTCGTCGATTGGGGAACAAGATTATCCTCATAGCCTTATTCTGGCATCGTCAAGCCTGGTTCCCATGCCTACGGTCTCATCTTATAGCTCCTCTCTGGATCTTGGATCCCATCCCGGATCTGATATCTCATCCTTCGAGAGTGACACCCCCAAATCTGGTCGATCTCAAGCTCTCAGCTTGGTTGATCCAGTTGCATTAGTTGTTAGGACTCCCGGTATCTCGCCCGCAGTTAGATCTATCCTGGTAGTGGCGCATAAGCCTTCTACCAGGAAGGTTTGCAATAGTAAATGGAAGTGGTTTTTCATTTGGGCATCTCATTGGAATTTGGACCCTTTCACTGCTCCCATTCCAGCAGTGCTCGATTTTCTATGTCATATTTTTCAGCAAGGGGCCAGTTCTTCCACTGTAAAGGTTGAAATGGCTGCCATCTCCCATTTTCACATTGGAGACAATCTCAATCTCCTTGCTTCCACCAAGATTTGTAAGACCTTTCTAAAGGTACGTTTCTCTTGAGACCTCCTATTAGGAACTCCGTCTCTCCATGGGATCTAACTTTGGTCCTTCATGCTCTGACTGGACCTCCTTTTGAACCTGCAGCTTCTGTTGATTTGAAATTCTTGTTCTGGAAAACTGCCTTTTTGGTAGCTATTACCTCAGCTAGAAGGGTGTTGGAGCTTCAGGCCCTCTGTGTTAAGCCCCCTTACCTTGTATTCCATAAGGACAGGGTCTCTCTCAGGACTAACCCATCTTTCCTACCCAAAGTGGCCTCCGAGGCGAACATCAATCAGTACAATAATCTCCCAGTTTTTTTTCCCTAACTATCAAAACAAAGGGGAGTACAAACTTCATTTGTTAGATGTTTATAGACAGTTGCGCTTTTATTTACACAGGACAGTTGCCTTTCGCAAGTCTGATCAGCTCTTTGTCTCCTTTGCAAAACCCTTCTTGGGTAAGCCAGTTTCGAAGGTGACTCTGGCCAGATGGATTTCTAATTGCATTCTGCTCACATACAATCTATCTTGCCCACCAGAGCCTATAGGGGTTCATGCTCATTCTACTAGCTCCATGGCTACATCTGCTGCATTCTGGTCTATTGTTCCCTTGGATAACATTTGCTTTGCGGCTACTTGGGCATCCTCTCATACCTTTATCTCTCACTATAAATTGGATTTAGTGTCCAGAGGAAGGGAGGCTTTTGGCTCTGCAGTGCTCCGGAATATCCTTCCTTGAGGACCTCCCAAGTTTTTGGTGGCTGGGGACTCTGTCCCACAGGTTGATGACCAAATGAAGTTAACTACTTCAGATAAAGAAGTTATGTACTCACCATAATGTTCCATCTGAGTAGGTAACTTAATTTGTCAGCAACCAACCCTCCCTCCTTCCCCCTAATCTGGTTCTTTGATTACCTGGACCCTAGGATGGTTTATCAGGTCCTTTGTTAATGCTTAGGTTAGGATTCTTCAGGTTGCTGTTTTGTGATTGTGACTTTATACAGGTAGGCAAATGCGATCTGAGGATTGGAAGGAGGTAGCAGGGTATTATGGGTAAGGGGAAGAGCTTGGAGCTCAGATCTCTAGCTTGGAAAGCTGCTGACTTGGATCCAGGTCGGATCCAATATCCACAGGTTGCTGACAAATGAAGTTACCTACTCAGATGGAACGTTATGGTGAATACATAACTTCTTTTTATCTATCTAAATATATATATATATATATATATATATATATATATATATATATATATATATATATATATATATATATATATATATATATATAGTTTAGGTTCATAGTTTCATAGTTTTTAGTATTAAGCTAACTGCCCTTGCGAGTCATTTTAAGCTTAGCAAATTATATCTTGTGAGACTCAAACCCTGCACCTTGTGTTTGTAAGGCAAACACCTTAGTTTGATATATATATATATATATATATATATATATATATATATATATATATATATATAAATATATATGCATATATATATATTGGACAGCAGATGGTCGATTGCCATGCTGCCAACCGTCAATAGTTCATATCAGTTAATTCCACTGTGCATTTGCTGATATGAAGTTAGTCTAAGGACTACTGTTAGCTATACAGTGCGCATTGTGACATTCATCCCTTTCCTCACTGTAGTGTGATCTTGGAGTTGGAATATATATTTAGAAGGGGGTGTGGGGGCACAAGGAGCTTGCCCCCCCGGCAAAGACGTGATGTGATGTGCAGGAGCTATACTTATTTGAGCTCCTATGTGGATATCATTTTTTACAAAAAAAAAAAAAAAAAAGATTGACATGTGGTACACAGATGGTGGAACACTTTCGCAGTTTATTTAATGTTTTCGATATTAACATCAGATCTGCAGTTAGAGGATATGGGTTGATGTGATGAGCACAAGTTATTTATGATTTGAGCATTATATTCGATATGATTGGAACAACAATGTATTTGCGATATTTTAATAGGAAATCATATACATATATATATATATATATATATATATATATATATATATGTGTGTGTGTGTGTGTGTGTGTGTGTGTGTGTGTGTGTGTGTGCGCACTCATAAATGTATCTCTCTCTCATATATATGTTTATATATCACACACAGGCACACACGCACACACACACACACACACACACAGACACACACACACACACACACACACACACACACACACACACACACACACACACACACACACACACACACACACACACACACACACACACACACACACACACACTATAGAAGGAGAACAAGATAACTAAATAAGGATTGATTCAATTATCCAAACTAATTGGGACCTAGGGTAGTTTGGATAATCAAACTATTTGGATAATTAAACATACCTTTAACTGGATAAACAACTTCTAAAATCTTGTGTTGTTCTGCATGTAGGGAATATGCATTTCAACCACTGAACAATTTCAGTGAACAATAAAGAATATTTTCACACACAAGTAGGCTACAAGTTCAAAAACACGCAGAAGTAAGTACATATAATGTTTACATATTCTGACTTTATGAGTTTTCCTACCCCAAAATTTTGGAAGGCTGCGTTTGGATAATTGACAGTTCGGATAATTGACAGTCAGATAATTGACTTTCTACTGGGCCAAGGGTCTTTATACTGAGAATTGTTGCATCTTTTTTGTGTATCCATCAAGGTGCCTGTGTATTTAATACTTATAGGTTCATAGGTAGGTACTAGGCTATTGGCCCTAGAGCCTCTATAAGCCTAGCCAAAAGGTACCCTGGCTTTCGCCAGCCAAGAAAATTATTTTCCTGTGCCACTGTCAAGCAGATCCACAGAAGTGATCCCTGGGGTGAATTTCCTATCTCCTATCCAATCATTAAGATTTTTCTTGAAGAGTGCTTATGAGGAGCTTTGTTTGATATAGATAGGTAGTTTGTTCCAGAGTATGGGAAGTCTCTGGGACAGGAATCTATCCCTCCAGCATGTTCTGTTTATTGTGATGACAAGGTTTAGGCCCCTAGAGCATGTAGCTCATAGGAATTGGGATTTCTTTAAGTTGAGCATGTCTAAAAGCTCTGGGTTTGACATAGCTTTGTGTGTTAGGCAGAGATCGCCACTGAGTAGGCTATATGCGACGGAGTAAAGCTGCAGTTTTTTGAGACGGTCTGAGTAGGGCATCTGTTTGAGGCAGGTAATCCTCTTTGTGAGGTATTTCTGTGGCCTTTCCAGTTGTTGTAGATGTCCTGTGAGGTACATACCAAAAGGGGCATTGTACTCTATAATGGGTCTAATGATTGACGAGTAGAGGGGAACAATGACCTCTTTTTTCCTGGATGAGAAACCTTTTCTGATGAGGTGTGCCATGTAGAAGGATTTCCTGACTACTGTGGCGATGTGATTATCAAAGGAGAAACTACTGTCCACCTGTGTCCCAAGGTCTCTTATCACACATTCGGTGTTAAGTAGACTACTGCCTATGTGGTAGTTCATGGGTACAGAGTTTTTACCAAAAGGGATGACAATGCACTTTTTGGCATTGAGCTTGAGGCCATGCCTTTGACACCAGGCATCTGTCTCAGCGAGGTCCTTTTGTAGGATGTCCACATCTTTTGGAGTTTTGATTAAAGCTCCTAGTTTGCAGTCATCTGTGAACTTTGTTAGCCAAAGACCTTCTGTGTTGGCCTGTATTTCAGAGAAGTAGATACAAAACAGGGGAGCACTCAGGAGTGAACCCTGTGGTACTCCACTTGTCACTGGTCTAAAGTTGGATTTGGAGTCTGATACTTTCACAGTGTGGGTTCTCTCAGTGAGCCAGTTGGCAACCCATCTTGTGACATAGGGATTTATACCTAGTTTAGTAGTTTATCTATAATTCCAGAGTGGGGGATGGTGTTGAAAGCCTTGGCGAGATCTAGATAGGCTATGTGAACCACCTTACCCTCATCTATGGCTTTGGTGACTGCTTCAAAGAAGTCTATCAGGTTTAGGAGACATGATCTGCCTTTTACAAACCCAAACTGGGTGGGGTCCTGAGTTTGCAAATTACCAATGTCATTGTTTATAAGTTCCATGATTACGTTCCATAGCCTTGCAGACCAGGCTCATTAGGCTAACGAGGCGGTAGTTTCTGTGGTCTGTGGTGGCTCCCCCTTTGTGGAGTGGGATAACCATCACTGTGCATCATACAGTGTGCACATAGCCCGAGGTGAGGGTATGATTGAACATGGTACTTAGGTGGAGTGCCAGTTAATTCTGTAGTTCATGTAGAACACAGCCTGGGATGTTGTCAAGTCCCATGGATGTTGTGTTCTTGACTTTGGATAGTGTGTTTTTTACCTGTGCAGCCATGATTACAGGAACTTTGCATTCTTCTGGTATAGAGATGGGCCCTTTAGGGGATGACAGGGGGGGAAAGTTAGCACTGAACCTATTTGGCAGGATGTTGGCAATAGCAGTAGGTTCTGTATATTTAGTGCCATTGTGCTGTAACTCAGAGCAGATCTGAGTGTTGCCATTGAGATTTTTGACATAGCTATAGAATGCTTTGTGGTTGTCTTTAGAGTCAGTGGCGATTTTGTTTTCATAACTAGCTTTGGAGGATTTTATGAGGGATCTCATCTTCTTACTGAGGCTGACCAGGGAGTTTCTCCAATCATGGGATTTTACTCTTTTTTGCAACAGTTTCTTTCTTCTGTTGTAGAGTTTGTTTATGTCAGGGGACCACCAGATTGGCTTCCTTTTTTTGGAGGATAGCATCTTGGTTCTGTTAGGGCTTGCACAATCCACGCACTCGTGTAAGTGCTTATAAAGTGCATTTGTGTAGGATTCAGCAGTCATACCTCTATTGTCCATCTGCATGGGTGTCATGAAGTTTGCCACTTCTGTCTTAAGAAGCGTTTAGTTGGCTTTGGAGAATTTTTTTACTGTGGTTTCCCTAATGGGGGGTAGGGGAGGGATGTGGATGTCTAGGGTGATTAGCTTGTGGTCGGATCTGACCAACAAGGAATTGACCTCTGATGTGGAGCACCGGTTGTCCATGTTGGTAATAACTAGGTCTAGAATATCGCTGCCCCTGGTGGGGATGTGGATACATTGATCCAAGTCATTAGAATTTATGAATTTCAGAAAACGTTAAGCACAAGAGTTGTACATGAGTAGTTTTACCAGTTAATGGTAGGGTAGTTGAAAGTGCCCATTATTAGGGTGTTAGGTTGTACCCTAATATTTTCCAGTGTATCAATAAATGAGGAGTGAGAATCCTGGGGCATAGTGGAGGATCTGTAGCAAGCTACAATTTGGATTGCAGTTTTGTCCAGAGTTAGTTGCACTTGGATAATCTCAGATGCATTATGATGAGCAACTAGCCTGGAGGTGTGTATGTCCTTAATGAATATGGACACACCTCTGCCTTTAGTGTTTCGGTCCAGGATAGGTGGCCAAAAGGTGTGGTATGAATTATAGACTGGTAATGCAGGGGTATTCTCTGGAGTCTTGAACCAGGACTCAGTCACTGCAAAGATGTCGATGTTCTCCATTTTAAGGAGTGCCTCGAGTGAGTGCATTTTGAGGTTTAGACTTCTAGCACTGAGTAGCAATACCCTCAGATTCTTCTTGCCTGTACCTGTTACTGTGTTGAATTTGTCATTTGAATCTTGCCTAAAAAGGCACTATAGGGGTGGCTAGATCCTTAGCCAGTATATGAAATCCCAGGGGCGATAGGTGCAGGCCATCTCTGGCAAAGCATCGTGGTTTGTTGATCATGTCATCCCAGGCAGACAGATACTGGATCCCCTTAGAATGCCACCAGAAGCTTAGCCAATTGTTGAAGTCAGTCATTTTGTCCTTGTACTGTGGTATCATTCTGGGTGATGGCAGGATGCTACTCAGGGATAGGATCATACTTGCCTGGGCTACAAGATTGGACAGCTCCTCCATGTCCCTTTATATGTAGTCCAAGGAGGTATGTCTTGGGGCATTCACACCAACATGGACAATGACAGAGTCATATTTGTACTTGTTGTGGAGTGACCTGAGTGCATGCGTTATAGGTAAAAAATGTTCTTACACTGTGAAGGACACCAATGAGGAAGAGAAAAGGCAAACACTACTAAAAACTCCTGATGTCCACCACGGCAGTAAAACTTAAGTGCATGTGTTATGTGGTGGATCCTGGCACCTGACAGGCAGCTGACAGTAACCTTCTCCTTGTCTAGCCTGATGAGTGGAACATCGGTGTGCCTGACTATAGAGTCACCTATGACTAGAGTGTTGGATACGTTGTTATGCCTTATGGGCTGTAGTTGAGTGGCACACTGAGTTTGTGGGCTATGTGTCATTTGGGTTGTGTTGGGGGGTGGAGGTTGCTTGTGTTTCTGCTTTGGAGGTCCCTGTTGCTTAGGCAGGTTTTTACTGAGAGCTTCCGTGAATGTAGGTGTGTGTTTTGTGTTTCTATGTTTGTGTTTTGGTGGTGTAGGTTTTGAGGGACTATGTGCTGAGTGTGGTGTGGTGCAAGTGTTTACCTTCTCCTCTTGACTGTCTAGTCCAGTCTTAGGGAAGAGAGCTTTGCTTCCAGTTTGGCTATATAAGTGCATCCCTCACAGGTTGTAGTGTTGGGTGGTAGGAGGAGAGGGTTGTCTGTGTACATGAGGCAATTACTGCATTGCCCCAAGATGCCCAGATTCATCAGGTAGACAGGAGAAAACACCGTGAGATGGCCCTTAGACATGCCTGGATAGGTGTTTATTTGTTAACTCATTACATCCGAGTGATGCCTCCAGGTGCATCTGCAGTTAACACCTACTGACACCTCAAGGCGTCAAATATTGCTTCTTCATATTTGCATCAA